>NW_027193075.1:0-90873 GCF_949987515.2 Delphinus delphis
GCAGAGTTATAAATGACAGCTATCGTCCAAAAATAGACTGAAGTAAGGCTGCCAAGAGGACTTGAAAGCGGGGCAGAATTGCAGGAAACCGATTTCAGGAGGTAGACTGGAATTGCATTGAAAGCATAGGAAAAGAGGCAGAACGTCCACAATGATGCACTTGGCCAAAAAGGGCGTATGCGTTTTTTCCTGAATATATTCAGGAAAAAACGCATACGCCCTTTTTGGCCAACCAAGCAAGCTTGCAAAGGAAATCTGCACTACAATGAAGTCTCACTTCCCCCCGGTCAAAAGGGCCATCTGAAAAAAGTGTAAAATCCAGAAAGTCAGGACAGGCCATGGAGAACTGGGAGCCTTGTTATGCTGATGGGCGGGATGTAAATTGCCAACAACCACTCGGGAGAAGTGTATGGTGTTTCCTGAAACATCTAAAAAACAAAGCAACAGAGCCTAGGGCACTTCCACTTATGGTCCTATAGCTTAGGGAAATTAAAATCAAAAAGACACAGCCACCCCAAAGTTTGGAACGCCTCTGTTTACAAGAACCTCCTTTACCGTACAAGTTCAATATCACAGAAAGTGAAAAATGGATAAAGAACTTGTGGTACTTACGTACAATGCAGTATCACTCAGCAATGAAATCTATGTCATCAGGCCCGTAGCAGCATAATGAGTGGATTCAGGTACGATGATTCTAACTGAAATAAGTCACACAGAAAAAGAAACATCATAAGATATCACTAATACACGGAATGTAAACTTGGCTACACAGGAACTGAATTCCAAAACAGAACAGGGTCTCAAATTTAGAAAACCAACTTATGCTTGCTTAAGGGGAAAGGTGAGTTGTGGTGCTGCATAAAACCAGAGATTGAAATGAGCACAGATAAAGTTCCTTAAGCCAAATATGGAATAGACAAGAGCTACTCCTTGCTCAACGAAATGGACTCAACACCCCATATTAAATGCCTAAGAATGTACCTGACTAGTAAGTATCTTAAAACCTATGGATTGCTATGTCTCCAAAAGAGAATCAAGCGTGTGTACAGGGGCATAAACGCAGCAGTGATAGGATTGGAGAGGTTCGGTGAGCAAATGAAGACCCTTTGAAGACATATTGCATGGTACCCATTCCACGGGTCTCAACTCTCCAGGTTTAAGGTATTCTTCCTTCAGCTAAAACATGCATGTGGAACCCAGAGTATGATCAACCGTGTGAACGGGAGACGTGTTCAAATATGTCTCAGTTTTCCTCCCCTGGTACTCGGGTGCAACATTCCAGACGCTTTACTAACACTCTCCCCACTTGGAGAGTCAGCGCCTTTAACCTCCTGTTTGGCCCAGTTTGCAATTTCTGCGGAAGATGAACAGGAATAGCGAGAACCAATGAGAGACTACCTGGAGGTGTCTGGACGGGCAAATTTAACTCTCATTTCCCACCACGAAGAGGAATTAACCAAAGGCTCAGCGTGCCGTGCCAGAACCAGATTAGGGCCTGAAGACATCCTGCGGTGTTGCGGCCAGGTCACAAGAAAGCGAGTTGAAGAAAGGAGCTCAGGGGCACTGTAATTCACAAACCTGCAGAGTTATAAATGACAGCTATCGTCCAAAAATAGACTGAAGTAAGGCTGCCAAGAGGACTTGAAAGCGGGGCAGAATTGCAGGAAACCGATTTCAGGAGGTAGACTGGAATTGCATTGCAAGCATAGGAAAAGAGGCAGAACGTCCACAATGATGCACTTGGCCAAAAAGGGCGTATGCGTTTTTTCCTGAATATATTCAGGAAAAAACGCATACGCACTTTTTGGCCAACCAAGCAAGCTTGCAAAGGAAATCTGCACTACAATGAAGTCTCACTTCCACCTGGTCAAAAGGGCCATCTGAAAAAAGTGTAAAATCCAGAAAGGCACGACAGGCCATGGAGAACTGGGAGCCTTGTTATGCTGATGGGCGGGATGTAAATTGCCAACAACCACTGGGGAGAAGTGTATGGTGTTTCCTGAAACATCTAAAAAACAAAGCAACAGAGCCTAGGGCACTTCCACTTATGGTCCTATAGCTTAGGGAATTTAAAATCAAAAAGACACAGCCACCCCAAAGTTTGGAACGGCTCTGTTTACAAGAACCTCGTTTACAGTACAAGTTCAACATCGCAGAAATTGAAAAATGGATAAAGAAGTTGTGGTATTTACTTACAAAGCAATATCACTCAGCAATGAAATCTGTGTCATCAGGCCCTTAGCAGCACAATGAGTGGATTCAGGTATGATGATTCTAACTGAAATAAGTCACACAGAAAAAGAAACATCATAAGATATCAGTAATACACGGAATGTAAACTTGGCTACACAGGAACTGAATTACAGAACACAACAGGGTCTCAAATTTAGAAAACCAACTTATGCTTGCTTAAGGGTAAAGGTGAGTTGGGGTGCTGCATAAAACCAGAGATTGAAATGAGCACAGATAAAGTTCCTTAAGCCAAATATGGAATAGACAAGAGCTACTCCTTGCTCAACGAAATGGACTCAACACCGCATATTAAACGCCTAAGAATGTACCTGACTAGTAAGTATCTTAAAACCTATGGATTGCTATGTCTCCGAAACAGAATCAAGCATGTGTACAGGGGCATAAACGCAGCAGTGATAGGATTGGAGAGGTTCGGTGAGCAAATGAAGACCCTTTGAAGTCATATTGCATGGTACCCATTCCACGGGTTTCAACTACCCAGGTTTAAGGTATTCTTCCTTCAGCTAAAACATGCATGTGGAACCCAGAGTATGATCAACCATGTGAACGGGAGACGTGTTCAAATATGTCTCAGTTTTCCTCCCCTGGTACTCGGGTGCAACATTCCAGACGCTTTACTAACACTCTCCCGACTTGGAGAGTCAGTGCCTTTAACCTCCTGTTTGGCCCAGTTTGCAATTTCTGCGGAAGATGAACAGGAATAGCGAGAACCAATGAGAGGCTAGCTGGAGGTGTCTGAACGGGCAAATTTAACTCTCATTTCCCACCAGGAAGAGGAATTAACCAAAGGCTCAGCGTGCCGGGCCGGAACCAGATTAGGGCCTGAAGCCATCCTGCGGTGTTGCGGCCAGGTCACAAGAAAGCGAGTTGAAGAAAGGAGCTCAGGGGCACTGTAATTCACAAACCTGCAGAGTTATAAATGACAGCTATCGTCCAAAAATAGACTGAAGTAAGGCTGCCAAGAGGACTTGAAAGCGGGGCAGAATTGCAGGAAACCGATTTCAGGAGGTAGACTGGAATTGCACTGAAAGCATAGGAAAAGAGGCAGAACGTCCACAATGATGCACTTGGCCAAAAGGGCGTATGCGTTTTTTCCTGAATATATTCAGGAAAAAACGCATACGCCCTTTTTGGCCAACCAAGCAAGCTTGCAAAGGAAATCTGCACTACAATGAAGTCTCACTTCCCCCCGGTCAAAAGAGCCATCTGAAAAAAGTGTAAAACCCAGAAAGGCAGGACAGGCCATGGAGAACTGGGAGCCTTGTTATGCTGATGGGCGGGATGTAAATTGCCAACAGACACTCGGGAGATGTGTATGGTGTTTCCTGAAACATCTAAAAAACAAAGCAACAGAGCCTAGGGCACTTCCACTTATGGTCCTATAGCTTAGGGAAATTAATATCAAAAAGACACAGCAACCCCAAAATTTGGGATGGCTCTTTTTACAGAAATCTCTTCTACGGCACAAGTTAAATATCCCAGAGAGCAAATAATGGATAAAGAAGTTGCGGTACTTATGTACAACAGAATACCACTCAGCAATGAAATCTATGTCACCAGGCCCGTACCAGCATAATGAGTGCATTGAGGCACGATGATTCTAAGTGAAATAAGTCACACAGAAAAAGAAACATCATAAGGTATCACTAATACACAGAATGTGAACTTGGCTACACATGAACTGAATTACAAAACAGAACAGGGTCTCAAGTTTAGAAAACCAACTTATGCCTGCGTAAGGGGGAAGGTGAGTTGGGGTGCTGCATAAAAGCAGAGTTTGAAATTAGCACAGATACCGTTCCATAAGCCAAATATGTAATAGACAAGAGCTACCCCTTGCTCAACGAAATGGATTCAACAATGAGGTATCACCTCACACCTGGTAGAATAGGCATCATTGAAAATCTACAAACAAAAAATGCTGGAAAGGGTGTGGAGAAAAGGAACCCTCTTCCACTATTGTTGGGAATATAAATTGATACAGTCATTATGGAGAACAATATGGAATTTCTTAAGAAACTAACAATAGAATTACCATATGATACAGCAATCCCAGTACTGGACATATACCCAGACAAAACCATAAATCAAAAAGAGTCATTCACCGCAATGTTCATTGCATCACTATTTACAATATCGAGGTAATGGAAGCAACCTAAATGCCCACAGACAGACGAATGCATAAAGCTGTGGTACATATATAAAATGGAATATTACTAAGCCATGAAAAGGAATGAAATTGGGTCATTTGTAGAGACGTCGATGGATCTAGAGACTGTCATACAGAGTGAAGTAAGTCAGAAAGAGAAAAACAAATCTTGTATATTCATGCATATATGTGGAACCTAGAAAAACTGTACAGATTAACCATTTTGCAAGGCATAAATAGAGCAACAGTTGTAGACAACAAACGTATGGACAACAAGGGGGGAAAGCTGTTGGGGGGGTGGTGGTGGGAGGAGTTGAGAGACTGGGATTGGCATGTATACATTTATATGTATAAAATAGATAACCAATAAGAACCTGCTGTATAAAAATATAAAATAAAATTCAAAATTAAAAAGAAATAAAATTTAAAAAATAAAACAGAAAAAACAATTATTCCCTGCACATACATGTATTTATATGAATAAATTATTTCCATGCTTATATCTGTAAATACAAAAAAGAGGAATAAAATCTACCTTGAACCAAAAACGAAAAAGAGAAAAAAAACACAGAACCCACCAGTTACACAGAGGAAAACCGTATCAGGGCACTTGCTCCAGTTGTAAACAATTCTGAAGTTGGTCAGTGGTGGGGAATCGTCTCCCATTCAGCCAGCAGCCCCCACGCAACAAGCGTCCTCATTGCAAAGCTGGGGCACCGTGCCGAGGCATCTGTGAGTAAACGTGAGCTGAGCCCCAGGCCAGTTGCTGCTGAACTATTCCCACCCGTCCCAGGTAAAACACCTGAATATATACAAGGACTTGAAAGCCTAGAGGAAGGGCCATAGAGCCACACGAGTGACAGCATGCCGGCCGACTTGGTGCCTGCAGGCCAGCCAGGATGGTCCTGGCCCTGGGTGCTCTTCTGGAAGATTTCCATTTCCCTGCCTGAGATACCCGTCCTGTCCCTGCCCCCACTGCTTTTTTCCTTCCTCACCTCTGCCCAGGGAGAAATTCCAGCAGCAGGTATGGGTGACACATCCTCTTCTTTAGCAGGTGGCAGCCTGGCAACTGCTGCAGAAAGTCCAGCAGAGCCCCACTCACACTGGGCCACCCACAAAGCCGTGGCCTCTCACTCCCTCCCACCAGCCCAGCCCCGAGACTGCTGACAGGGCAGAGAAAATGGCGTCAGGCACGGCTGCAGGGGCTCTTGCTGCCTGGAGTGGTATTTATATTGATCTCAACCCAGGCACACCTGGGGAGGGCTGGCCGGCACGGTAAGGCTGCCCAGGTCAGCCAATCATCACCCCTCAGGGGCTCACAGTTGCAGAAAATGGAACTTGCTGAACCGGCCAGGTCCAAGGAACAGGTGTGGGCTCCTGAGAGTCAGGATAGACAAGGGGCTGCAGCTTTGGCTTGTTTTCTAATCATTTTATCTGGCCCATGAGTGGGAGACAACTTCAAGAAAACCCTCTCCTAATGAGAGGAACCCAGGAGTCAGGGAGAGGAGGGGTGGGTGGTGGTTGGAGACAGAGGCCTGGTGTCCCGGGTGCAGTGGAAGTCTCTGGAAGACCAGGTGGAGGGAGGCCTCACGGAGTGATGCCCAGGGTCACAGACCTGTCGCAGCTGCTGTTTGTTAGTTCAAGTCCTGCTCTGAGGTGCTCTGTGTCAGCTCTGAGCGACAGGTGAGCTGGGGGTGCTCTGCAATGAGGGCTATGTGCACGGTTCCTGTGTGCCCAGCCCTGCCACGGTACCTGCAAGGGTAGCTCTGTATCCTGGGAGGGGCCTGACCACGAGAGCCCCGTGGGCTGGGGTGGGGGTGGGGTACCTGCCCAGGTGAGCTCCATATTCTGGGATTGGTCTGACCACGAGAGCCCCATGGGCTGCTGGGGACCTGGTAAAGGATGTCAGGACAGTCAGTGAAGCCACCGAGGATATACCTCCAGTTGCTCCTAATTCCTACACCCTGCTGGTCATTCTACCAACCACCAGGACATGGTATTCTGTATTAGTCTTCAATGATGCCTTCTTTTGTATTCCATTAGTCCCAGAGTCACAAGAAATTTTGGCTTGTGAGTGGCAGGACTCAACATACAACTAAAACAATACTTCCGGGCCGTCTGGCCCCAAGGGTGCAAAAATTCCCACACCATCTTTGGGGAAAGCTTAGCTAAAGACCTAAAAGTTCTACCTCTGGAAAAGGAAACCCTCCTTCAATATGCAGACGACATTCTGATCACCAGCCCTACTAAGGAGGCCTCTGAACTACCAAGCCAATAAAGGCTAGAAGTTGTCCAAGAAAAAGCTCAAATATCACAGACTGCGGTGACCTGCCTGGGCTTCATTCTCACAGAAGGTCAGAGAAGCCCATCCCAGGAAAGGGAAGAAACCATTTTCAGCCTTACCCCTTTCTAAAACTAGAAGACAGCTTAGGGGTTCCTGGGGAGGCCAGGGTTTGCTGCTTCTGGATCCCTAGCTACAGTCTACTAGCTGGGCCTCTATATGAAACACTGAAAGGAAAAGATGATGATCCTTTTGAATAGAATCCAGAAGTGGCCTTTCAAGAATGGAAAGAGCAGTCAATTCAGACCCTTGCCCTGGAACTCCCTAATTTAGCTAAACCCTTTGACCTTTACATTCCCGGTGAAAGGTGAATCGCCATTGGAGAATTAGTGCAAAAACTGGGACCACTTGAAATGGAACAATGCAAGAATGCCATCCAGGTAGGATAAACTACGGTCACTAAGGGGCTTGGCCCACTGCCACATCTGGCCAAGATACTGGCGGTATCTAAAAACCTGGAAATCAGCAGCCCAAAAGGCCACCTCCCTCCTAAGGGAAAAGGACCCCACGTGGTGATCCTAACCACCAACCATGCCCTGAAGTTGCAGGGTTCGCTCCGTGGGCACACCGACCTCGAGTGAGGAGGCCCTCCAACTCCAACATCCAGAGAGATAACCGGGGGCAACAGGGCACCATGACGACTCGTGTGAACATCACTTGACCTGGAGTTTCTCTCATAAAACAACAAGAGTGTGTCCCAAAAGAGTAGACTACTGCTTGCAGGACTTACTGCACCCAGAGGGGAGCTAATAATCTTGGCGGGGGAACAGTATACCACACTGTCACCATAGAAAAGCCTACAGACACCGTGATGATGGTGGCCAATAAGACCGGCTGGACTCCTGTTTACTTCAAAAGGCTGTTGACTCAGTAGCCATCATGGTCCTTGATCACCACTGACCCTGGACTGTCTGGGAGTTGAGCGGGCAGGGCTCTGACACCTGGTGCTGTTTGTACGTTAATTCAGGGGCCTAACTGAAGAAAGCGCAGACTACTGGTCAGAGCATCTAGGCTGGCAGAGACGGTCAGCCTAAGGTGGCCGAACAAATGTGGGGCGGGGTGAAACCGGCCCCCACAGCGTCTCTGCACATCTCTTTCCTGGACCCTTAAAGGTCATTAGAATCTATAACACTTCCAATGCTGGTGCTCAGGTGGACGAGCAGGGAGGCAGGGGTCCTGGGGACAATCAACGTCACCGGGAGGCTGCTGGGGAGAAGCTCTGACCCTCGCCCCAGGGTATGAGGGCTCCCAACTCAGCACTCAGCAGTTACAGAAGAAGGGTCTGCACCCTCAGCACTCCAAGAATGAGGAACGGGACAAAAGGCAGAGGAGGGGTTTGTCCCCAGCAAAGCCCATTAAAAATCCCTGGGAGATAAAAATAGAATCTGGGCAATAAAGTCAAGTCTAACCTTTTTTATCCTTTGTGCTTTGTCTAATTTCACGTGCTCCTAGGGTCCCGCATGCAGAGGTTCCACACCCGGCACTTCAGACCAGATTTCCTAGTGCAGAATGGCTGGGTCGACACCTCAGCTCCTGGGGCCCAGTGCAGACTCCACGATATAGAGCCTGAGCTACAGCCAACCCGGCCCTCGAGAGCTCCGCCGCCTCCCTCCCTCCCGCTGACTCTGACAGGATCTCTACACAGCAGCCCAGCCCACAGCCCACGGGGTAGTGCATGCTCTCACCTCTCCATTCTCTGATCAAAATATAAAGTTTCCTTTGCTTGTGAACCAAACTCAGTCTCGATCTGTTGGCCCCAATGACACTGGGCAGGGGGACACTTGTTGGGGTCCACTCTGGAGGATCAGTAACAGAAATTGAGACTATTGTAACCTCAATGAACAGGTGTGTGAGCCAAACTGTAGTTAACATAGAACAGTGTATAAGGCTCGGGTAAAATAAGATGTTTTTAACACTTCCATTTGATATTTCCATCACTTTTTATAAGCAAGTTCAGTGAAAAGGTTTGTCTTATTTGTCAGGTCAATATTAGAGAAACGAAGTGATTTCTTTCCAAGGATGTACAGCTAATAATCTTGGTTAAACCTTCAATCTTGTTTTAAATGCTTTTCCATTGAAAATGATACCTCTCTTTCAGCTCCCCCATTTCTGAGAAGTATAAAATCTTATAATTTATTATTACCAAAGGGGAAAGGTGGGAGGAGGGATAAATTAACAGTTTGGAATGAACACATACACACTGCTATGTATAAAATAGATCATCAACAAGGAACTACTGTATAGCACAGGGAACTACACTCAACATTTTGCAATAACCTATAAGGGGAAATAATCTGAAAAAGAATAGATATTTTTATTGACATCATCTATCAATGACAGTTAAAGTGTAGCCTAAGGGAAGCTGGTGGTGAGTGCTTCTGACCCTGAAGACTTCAATCATCTAAAGTTTGGACTCTGCCTACTTCCCAAGGCCCTTAATGAACATATGTGTAGCCGTAGCTTAAAAACTTCCCCAGTTTGGGTTTCGGGGAGACACTGATTTTGAAAAAGCCCTGGTGTTCTCCTTACATGAATGGGACTCTTCCTACTGCTAAAACATGTCTGTCACACCCAGAGGATGGTATACCGTCTGATCGGGAAGAGTTTGGAAAAGGCATCTCATCTCCTCATCTCCTGGTGCTCGGGTTCACCCCTCCAGCGTCTTTACTAACAGTCTCCCCACTTGGAGATGTCAGCACTGTCAACATCCTGTTGCGTACAGTTTGGAATTTGTCCAGAGGATGAAGCGGAAGGATGAGGAACAATGAGAGACAAGTCCTAGGTGTTCAGACAGGCACATGTCACTCTAATTTCCAATCAGGAAGACGAATTGACCAAAGGCTAGGGCTGCCCATGGAAACAGTATAGGGCTTGAGGAAATCCCGCTGCTTTGTGGCCAGTTCCCATAAACACGAGTTGAACAATGGAACTCAGGGGCAGTAAAATTCACAAAACTGCAGAGTTGAAAATATCCATCACTGAAAAATGTCTTGAGGAAAGTCAGAGAAAAGGACTTGTAAGCAAGGGAGAATGGCAGGAAAGGGATTTGAGGAGGTAGAAAGGACTCGCCATTAAGCACAAGAAAAGGAGCTGAACATTGCCAACATTGCAGTTGGCCAAAAAGGGTGTATGCGTTCTTTTCTGTATATATTCAAGAAAAGGGCATACACTTTTTTAGCCAACCAAACAGGTGGGCACTGGAAGTCAATACTACAAAAGATATCACTTCGCATCAGTCAGAAGAGCCATCCTCATAAAGCGTAAACAACAGAAATGCAGGACAGGGCAACGAGAAGAGGGAGCCCTGTGAGACTTATAGTGGAAATGTATATTGCCAACGGCCATTCTGGAGAAGTGTATTGTGTTTACTAAAGCATCTAAAAAATGAGCTACAGAGCATAGGGCACTTGCACTCATGGGCGTATATCTTGGGAAAAACAAAAATCGAGAGGACACAGGCACCCCAATATTTACCCCCTCTCTGTTTAAAAGATCCTCGACTAGGATATAACTTAAATGTCTCTGGAGGGAAAAAATGGATAGAGATGTGGTACTTAGGTAGAGTGGAATATTATTCAGCCTGGAAATCAATGAAATATGGCCAGTTGTAACAACTCCGGAGGAGTTACGTATGATCATTCTAAGTGACAGAATTCAAAAAGAAAAAGACACATATCATAAGATATCACTTAAAGGTGGAATCCAAAATGGCTACACATGAAATAAATTACAAAACAAAAACATAGTCAAATATGTAGAAAACACGCATAAGGCTGCTAAACGGGAAAGGTGGGGAGGGGTGAGGCATCATCCAGGAGGTTGAAATTAGCAAAGATACCATTCCAAATACCAAACTGATAATCAACAAGGCCTACACGGTAGCTAAAAGAACTGCACTCAGCACACTCAAGTCACCGGAAAAGAATATATACGACTGGTAAGAATCTGAAAAAGAATTTATTGATGTCTCTCTGTACGCGAATCAAGTGGATGTACAGCAGCAAGAAACAGAGCTTTGAAAATCAGCTGTAACCAATATAGTAATAAATTGAAAAAAATAAACGACAGAGAGACAGAGAAAACCTCTTACAACTTTTCCTCAGGGACGGTGATGCAACATGGATTGAACACATCTAGACCCACAGCAGGATGAGACATAAGGCTGGAAACTGTTTGCGCTAAGAGAAATGTGAGGTTGGGTGAGGAAATGCACACCCTTTAAAGTAATACTACCTGGTACCCATTCAATGGGTCCCAAATCTGCAGGTTCAAGGGATCTTCCTACAGCTAAAACATGCATGGAAAACCCAGAGGACTGTACACCATGTGATCGGGAGATGTGTCTAAAATGCACCTCATTTATCCTCTCCTGGTGCTCCTGTTCACCATTCCAGCCACGCTACTTAGAATCTCCCCACTTGGAGAATCAGCACATTTAAACTTCTGTTTCACACATTTTGCAAATTGTGAGGAGGATGAACGGGAAGAGGGGGAACCAATGAGAGAAGAGTTGTAGGGGTTTGGACGGGCACATATCACTCTAATTTCCCATTAAGAATAAGAATTAAAGAAAGGCTCAGCCTGCCTCGCCGGAGCCAAAATAGGGCCTGAAGCAATCCTGCGGGTTTGAGGCCAGCTCACAAAAGAGCAACTTAAAAAATGGAGCTCAGGGTCACTGCAATTCACAAACCTGCAGAGTTATAAATGAAAACTAACGTCCAAAAATATGTTGAGGTAAGGCAAAGAAGAGGATCTGAATGCAAGACAGAATTGCAAGAAACAGATTTCAAGAGATAGATTGGACTCGTCTTTAACGCACATGAAAAGCGGCAGAATTTCGACAATGATGCAGTTGGCCCAAAAGGGCGTATGCGTTTTTTCCTGATTATATCCAGGAAAAAACGCATACGCACTTTATGGGCAACGAAGCAAGCAAGCAATGCAAATGTGCACAACAAAGAAGTCTCACTTCCCACCGGTCAAAAGGGCCATCCTAAAAAATTGTAAAAACCAGAAATGCAGGACAGGCCATGGAGAACAGGGAGCCTTTATACGCTGATGGGCAGTGTGTGAACTGCCGAGAGCCACTCTGGAGAAGTGTATGGTGGTTCCTAAATCATCTAAAAAACAGAGCTACAGAGCATAGGACACTTCCAATCATGGGAGTATATCTAGGGAAGTCTAAAAATCAACAAGACACAAGCACACCACAGTTTAGGGCTACTCTGTTTACAAGAACCTCAACTTCAGTACACCTTAAATATCCCAGGAAAGAGAACAATGGATAAAGAAGATGTGGTACTTATGTACAATGGAATATCTCTTCACCATGAAATCAATGTAATAAGGCTAGTAGAAGGATAAAGAGTGGATTTAGGTCCGATAATACTACTTGAAATAAGTCAAACAGAAAAAGAAACATATCATAAGATATCACTTATAGAGGGAGGGTAAATATGGCTGCACAAGAAATGAATTACAGAACAGAACAGTGTCTCACATTTAGAAAACACACTTATGTCAGCTTAAGGGGAAAGGAGAGGTGGGGTGATGCATAAAACCAGAGTTTGAAATTAGCACAGATACCGTTCAATAAACCAAATAGGTATTAGACAAGATCTACACCTTGCTCAATGAACAGGCCTCAACACACCCTATACACCGCAGAGAAATATATCTGAGGAATAAGAATCTTAAAACCCATGTATTGATATATCTCCATAAGGGAATCAAGTGTGTGCAGAGCGGCACAAACACAGCAGTGAAAAGGAGCTAAACCCCATTATAGAAATAAATTTTAAAAACAAAACGCTGAAACAATGAAAGAGAGAAAAATTCTTACAAAATTCGCTCAGGGGCTGTGATGCAACCTGGATTGACCACATATAAACCCACAGCTGGATAAGACATAAGGCTGGACACTTGGGGCTGACAGGATTGGTGAGCTTTGGTGAGCAACTGCCGAAAGTTTAATGCAATACTTCATGCTACTCAGTCCAAGGGTCCCAACACTCCAGGTTGAAGGGAATCTTCCTACAGCTAAACCATGCTTGGGAAACCCAGCGACTGGTATACCATATGATCGGGAAAGGTTTCTAAAACGCACCTCATTTTTCCTCTCCTGGGGCTCCGGATCGACATTCCAGCCGCTTTACTAACAACATCCCCACATGGAGTCAATGCCTTTAAGTTCTGGTATCGCACAGTCTGCAGTTAGTGAAGAGGATGAATGGGAATAGGGGGAACCAGTGAGAAACTAGCTGTAGCGGTTTCAATGGGCACATGTCACTCTAATATCACATCAGTAAGAAGAATTAACCAAAGGCACAGCAGGTGCCCCAGAAGAAAAATAGGGCTTCAAGGAATCCTTTGGTTATGGGGCAATACCACAAAAATAAGAGCTAAAAAATGGAGCTAAGGGCCACTGCAATTCAAAAACCTGCAGAGTTATAAAGGCCAACTATTTTTAAAAAATATATTGAGGTAAGGCTATGAAGAGGCATTGAAAGCAAGGCAGAATTGCAGGAAACTGATTTCAGGAGGTAGACTGGAATTGCATTGAAAGCATATGAAGAGAGTCAGAAACTCGACAATGATGCACTTGGCCAAAAAGTGCGTATGCGTTTTTTCCTGAATATATTCCTGAATATATTCAGGAAATTTCCTGAATATATTCAGGAAAAAACACATACGCCCTTTTTGGCCAACCAAGCATGCTTGCAAAGGAAATCTGCACTACAATGAAGTCTCACTTCCCCCCGGTCAAAAGGGCCATCTGAAAAAAGTGTAAAATCCAGAAAGGCAGGACAGGCCATGGAGAACTGGGAGCCTTCTTATGCTGATGGGCGGGATGTAAATTGCCAACAGCCACTCTGGAGAAGTGTATGGTGTTTCCTGAAACATCTAAAAAACAAAGCAACAGAGCCTAGGGCACTTCCACTTATGGTCCTATAGCTTAGGGAAATTAAAATCAAAAAGACACAGCCACCCCAAAGTTTGGGACGGCTCTGTTTACAAGAACCTCGTTTACAGTACAAGTTCAATATCACAGAAAGTGAAAAATGGATAAAGAACTTGTGGTACTTACGTACAATGCAATATCACTCAGCAATGAAATCTATGTCATCAGGCCCGTAGCAGCATAATGAGTGGATGCAGGTATGATGATTCGAACTGAAATAAGTCACACAGAAAAGAAAAATCATAAGGTATCACTAATACACAGAATGTGAACTTGGCTACACATGAACTGAATTACAAAACAGAACAGTGTCTCAAGTTTAGAAAACCAACTTATGCTTGCGTAAGGGGGAAGGTGAGTTGGGGTGCTGCACAAAACCAGAGATTGAAATGAGCACAGATAAAGTTCCTTAAGCCAAATATGGAATAGACAAGAGCTACTCCTTGCTCAACGAAATGGACTCAACACCCCATATTAAACGCCTAAGAATGTACCTGACTAGTAAGTATCTTAAAACCTATGGATTGCTATGTCTCCGAAAGAGAATCAAGCATGTGTACAGGGGCATAAACGCAGCAGTGATAGGATTGGAGAGGTTCGGTGAGCAAATGAAGACCGTTTGAAGTCATATTGCATGGTACCCATTCCACGGGTTTCAACTACCCAGGTTTAAGGTATTCTTCCTTCAGCTAAAACATGCATGTGGAACCTAGAGTATGATCAACCATGTGATCGGGAGACGTGTTCAAATATGTCTCAGTTTTCGTACCCTGGTACTCGGGTGCAACATTCCAGACGCTTACTAACACTCTCCCCACTTGGAGAGTCAGTCCCTTTAACCTCCTGTTTGGCCCAGTTTGCAATTTCTGTGGAAGATGAACAGGAATAGCGAGAATCAATGAGAGACTAGCTGGAGGTGTTAGGATGGGCAAATTTAACTCTCATTTCCCACCAGGAAGAGGAATTAACCAAAGGCTCAGCGTGCCGTGCCAGAACCATATTAGGGCCTGAAGACATCCTGCGGTGTTGCGGCCAGGTCACAAGAAAGCGAGTTGAAGAAAGGAGCTCAGGGGCACTGTAATTCACAAACCTGCAGAGTTATAAATGACAGCTATCGTCCAGAAATAGACTGAAGTAAGGCTGCCAAGAGGACTTGAAAGCGGGGCAGAATTGCAGGAAACCGATTTCAGGAGGTAGACTGGAATTGCACTGAAAGCATAGGAAAAGAGGCAGAACGTCCACAATGATGCACTTGGCCAAAAAGGGCGTATGCGTTTTTTCCTGAATATATTCAGGGAAAAACGCATACGCCCTTTTTGGCCAACCAAGCAAGCTTGCAAAGCAAATCTGCACTACAATGAAGTCTCACTTCCCCCCGGTCAAAAGGGCCATCTGAAAAAAGTGTAAAATCCAGAAAGGCAGGACAGGCCATGGAGAACTGGGAGCCTTGTTATGCTGAAGGGCGGGATGTAAATTGCCAACAAACACTCGGGAGAAGTGTATGGTGTTTCCTGAAACATCGAGAAAACAAAGCAACAGAGCCTAGGGCACTTCCACTTATGGTCCTATAGCTTAAGGAAATTAAAATCAAAATGACACAGCCACCCCAAAGTTTGGGACGCCTCTGTTTACAAGAACCTCGTTTACAGTACAAGTTCAACATCACAGAAACTGAAAAATGGATAAAGAAGTTGTGGTATTTACTTACAAAGCAATATCACTCAGCAATGAAATCTATGTCATCAGGCCCTTAGCATCACAATGAGTGGATTCAGGTATGATGATTCTAACTGAAATAAGTCACACAGAAAAAGAAACATCATAAGATATCAGTAATACACGGAATGTAAACTTGGCTACACAGGAACTGAATTACAGAACAGAACAGGGTCTCAAATTTAGAAAACCAACTTATGCTTGCTTAAGGGTAAAGGTGAGTTGGGGTGCTGCATAAAACCAGAGATTGAAATGAGCACAGATAAAGTTCCTTAAGTCAAATATGGAATAGACAAGAGCTACTCCTTGCTCAACGAAATGGACTCAACACCGCATATTAAACGCCTAAGAATGTACCTGACTAGTAAGTATCGTAAAACCTATGGATTGCTATGTCTCCAAAACAGAATCAAGCATGTGTACAGGGGCATAAACGCAGCAGTGATAGGATTGGAGAGGTTCGGTGAGCAAATGAAGACCCTTTGAAGTCATATTGCATGGTACCCATTACATGGGTCTCAACTCTCCAGGTTTAAGGTATTCTTCCTTCAGCTAAAACATGCATGTGGAACCCAAGTATGATCAACCATGTGAACGGGAGACGTGTTCAAATATGTCTCAGTTTTCCTCCCCTGGTACTCGGGTGCAACATTCCAGACGCTTTACTAACACTCTCCCCACTTGGAGAGTCAGTCCCTTTAACCTCCTGTTTGGCCCAGTTTGCAATTTCTGCGGAAGATGAACAGGAATAGCGAGAACCAATGAGAGACTAGCTGGAGGTGTCTGAACGGGCAAATTTAACTCTCATTTCCCACCAGGAAGAGGAATTAACCAAAGGCTCAGCATGCCAGGCCGGAACCTGATTAGGGCCTGAAGCCATCCTGCGGTGTTGCGGCCAGGTCACAAGAAAGCGAGTTGAAGAAAGGAGCTCAGGGGCACTGTAATTCACAAACCTGCAGAGTTATAAAAGACAGCTATCGTCCAAAAATAGACTGAAGTAAGGCTGCCAAGAGGACTCGAAAGCGGGGCAGAA
This sequence comes from Delphinus delphis, assembly GCF_949987515.2. Classification (NCBI taxonomy): domain Eukaryota; kingdom Metazoa; phylum Chordata; class Mammalia; order Artiodactyla; family Delphinidae; genus Delphinus; species Delphinus delphis. The sequence continues at coordinate 16,454 of NW_027193075.1, forward strand.
TTGCAGGAAACCGATTTCAGGAGGTAGACTGGAATTGCATTGAAAGCATAGGAAAAGAGGCAGAACGTCCACAATGATGCACTTGGCCAAAAAGGGCGTATGCGTTTTTTCCTGAATATATTCAGGAAAAAACGCATACGCCCTTTTTGGCCAACCAAGCAAGCTTGCAAAGGAAATCTGCACTACAATGAAGTCTCACTTCCCCCCGGTCAAAAGGGCCATCTGAAAAAAGTGTAAAATCCAGAAAGGCAGGACAGGCCATGGAGAACTGGGAGCCTTGTTATGCTGAAGGGCGGGATGTAAATTGCCAACAAACACTCGGGAGAAGTGTATGGTGTTTCCTGAAACATCTAGAAAACAAAGCAACAGAGCCTAGGGCACTTCCACTTATGGTCCTATAGCTTAGGGAAATTAAAATCAAAAAGACACAGCCACCCCAAAGTTTGGAACGGCTCTGTTTACAAGAACCTCGTTTACAGTACAAGTTCAACATCGCAGAAAGTGAAAAATGGATAAAGAAGTTGTGGTATTTACTTACAAAGCAATATCACTCAGCAATGAAATCTGTGTCATCAGGCCCTTAGCAGCACAATGAGTGGATTCAGGTATGATGATTCTAACTGAAATAAGTCACACAGAAAAAGAAACATCATAAGATATCAGTAATACACGGAATGGAAACTTGGCTACACAGGAACTGAATTACAGAACAGAACAGGGTCTCAAATTTAGAAAACCAACTTATTCTTGCTTAAGGGTAAAGGTGAGTTGGGGTGCTGCATAAAACCAGAGATTGAAATGAGCACAGATAAAGTTCCTTAAGCCAAATATGGAATAGACAAGAGCTACTCCTTGCTCAACGAAATGGACTCAACACCGCATATTAAACGCCTAAGAAGGTACCTGTCTAGTAAGTATGTTAAAACCTATGGATTGCTATGTCTCCGAAAGAGAATCAAGCATGTGTACAGGGGCATAAACGCAGCAGTGATAGGATTGGAGAGGTTCGGTGAGCAAATGAAGACCCTTTGAAGTCATATTGCATGGTACCCATTACACGGGTCTCAACTCTCCAGGTTTAAGTTATTCTTCCTTCAGCTAAAACATGCATGTGGAACCCAGAGTATGATCAACCGTGTGAACGGGAGACGTGTTCAAATATGTCTCAGTTTTCCTCCCCTGGTACTCGGGTGCAACATTCCAGACGCTTTACTAACACTCTCCCGACTTGGAGAGTCAGTCCCTTTAACCTCCTGTTTGGCCCAGTTTGCAATTTCTGCGGAAGGTGAACAGGAATAGCGAGAACCAATGAGAGACTAGCTGGAGGTGTCTGGATGGGCAAATTTAACTCTCATTTCCCACCAGGAAGAGGAATTAACCAAAGGCTCAGCGTGCCGTGCCGGAACCAGATTAGGGCCTGAAGCCATCCTGCGGTGTTGCGGCCAGCTCACAAGAAAGCGAGTTGTAGAAAGGAGCTCAGGGGCACTGTAATTCACAAACCTGCAGAGTTATAAATGACAGCTATCGTCCAAAAATATACTGAAGTAAGGCTGCCAAGAGGACTTGAATGCGGGGCAGAATTGCAGGAAACCGATTTCAGGAGGTAGACTGAAATTGCATTGAAAGCATAGGAAAAGTGGCAGAACGTACACAATGATGCACTTGGCCAAAAAGGGCGTATGCGTTTTTTCCTGAATATATTCAGGAAAAAACGCATACGCACTTTTTGGCCAACCAAGCAAGCTTGCAAAGGAAATCTGCACTACAATGAAGTCTCACTTCCACCTGGTCAAAAGGGCCATCTGAAAAAAGTGTAAAATCCATAAAGGCACGACAGGCCATGGAGAACTGGGAGCCTTCTTATGCTGATGGGCGGGATGTAAATTGCCAACAGCCACTCTGGAGAAGTGTATGGTGTTTCCTGAAACATCTAAAAAACAAAGCAACAGAGCCTAGGGCACTTCCACTTATGGTCCTATAGCTTAGGGAATTTAAAATCAAAAAGACACAGCCACCCCAAAGTTTGGGACGCCTCCGTTTACAAGAACCTCGTTTACCGTACAAGTTCAATATCACAGAAAGTGAAAAATGGATAAAGAACTTGAGGTACTTACGTACAATGCAGTATCACTCAGCAATGAAATCTATGTCATCAGGCCCTTAGCAGCATAATGAGTGGATTCAGGTACGATGATTCTAACTGAAATAAGTCACACAGAAAAAGAAACATCATAAGATATCACTAATACACGGAATGTAAACTTGGCTACACAGGAACTGCATTCCGAAACAGAACAGGGTCTCAAATTTAGAAAACCAACTTATGCTTGCTTAAGGGGAAAGGTGAGTTGGGGTGCTGCATAAAACCAGAGATTGAAATGAAAACAGATAATGTTCCTTAAGCCAAATATGGAATAGACAAGAGCTACTCCTTGCTCAACGAAATGGACTCAACACCCCATATTAAACGCCTAAGAATGTACCTGACTACTAAGTATCTTAAAACCTATGGATTGCTATGTCTCCAAAAGAGAATCAAGCGTGTGTACAGGGGCATAAACGCAGCAGTGATAGGATTGGAGAGGTTCGGTGAGCAAATGAAGACCCTTTGAAGTCATATTGCATGGTACCCATTACACGGGTCTCAACTCTCCAGGTTTTAGGTATTCTTCCTTCAGCTAAAACATGCATGTGGAACCCAGAGTATGATCAACCATGTGAACGGGAGACGTGTTCAAATATGTCTCAGTTTTCCTCCCCTGGTACTCGGGTGCAACATTCCAGACGCTTTACTAACACTCTCCCCACTTGGAGAGTCAGCGCCTTTAACCTCCTGTTTGGCCCAGTTTGCAATTTCTGCGGAAGATGAACAGGAATAGCGAGAACCAATGAGAGGCTAGCTGGAGGTGTCTGAACGGGCAAATTTAACTCTCATTTCCCACCAGGAAGAGGAATGAACCAAAGGCTCAGCGTGCCGGGCCGGAACCAGATTAGGGCCTGAAGCCATCCTGCGGTGTTGCGGCCAGGTCACAAGAAAGCGAGTTGAAGAAAGGAGCTCAGGGGCATTGTAATTCACAAACCTGCAGAGTTATAAATGACAGCTATCGTCCAAAAATAGACTGAAGTAAGGCTGCCAAGAGGACTTGAAAGCGGGGCAGAATTGCAGGAAACCGATTTCAGGAGGTAGACTGGAATTGCATTGAAAGCATAGGAAAAGAGGCAGAACGTCCACAATGATGCACTTGGCCAAAAAGGGCGTATGCGTTTTTTCCTGAATATATTCAGGAAAAAACGCATACGCCCTTTTTGGCCAACCAAGCAAGCTTGCAAAGGAAATCTGCACTACAATGAAGTCTCACTTCCCCCCGGTCAAAAGGGCCATCTGAAAAAAGTGTAAAATCCAGAAAGGCAGGACAGGCCATTGAGAACTGGGAGCCTTGTTATGCTGATGGGCGGGATGTAAATTGCCAACAGACACTTGTGAGAAGTGTATGGTGTTTCCTGAAACATCTAAAAAACAAAGCAACAGAGCCTAGGGCACTTCCACTTATGGTCCTATAGCTTAGGGAAATTAAAATCAAAAAGACACAGCCACCCCAAAGTTTGGGACGCCTCCGTTTACAAGAACCTCGTTTACCGTACAAGTTCAACATCGCAGAAAGTGAAAAATGGATAAAAAAGTTGTGGTATTTACTTACAAAGCAATATCACTCAGCAATGAAATCTGTGTCATCAGGCCCTTAGCAGCACAATGAGTGGATTCAGGTATGATGATTCTAACTGAAATAAGTCACACAGAAAAAGAAACATCATAAGATATCAGTAATACACGGAATGTAAACTTGGCTACACAGGAACTGAATTACAGAACAGAACAGGGTCTCAAATTTAGAAAACCAACTTATGCTTGCTTAAGGGGAAAGGTGAGTTGGGGTGCTGCATAAAACCAGAGATTGAAATGAGCACAGATAAAGTTCCTTAAGCCAAATATGGAATATACAAGAGCTACTCCTTGCTCAACAAAATGGACTCAACACCGCATATAAAACGCCTAAGAATGTACCTGTCTAGTAAGTATCTTAAAACCTATGGATTGCTATGTCTCCGAAAGAGAATCAAGCATGTGTACAGGGGCATAAACGCAGCAGTGATAGGATTGGAGAGGTTCGTGAGCAAATGAAGACCCTTTGAAGTCATATTGCATGGTACCCATTACACGGGTCTCAACTCTCCAGGTTTAAGGTATTCTTCCTTCAGCTAAAACATGCATGTGGAACCCAGAGTATGATCAACCGTGTGAACGGGAGACGTGTTCAAATATGTCTCAGTTTTTGTACCCTGGTACTCGGGTGCAACATTCCAGACGCTTACTAACACTCTCCCCACTTGGAGAGTCAGTCCCTTTAACCTCCTGTTTGGCCCAGTTTGCAATTTCTGCGGAAGATGAACAGGAATAGCGAGAATCAATGAGAGACTAGCTGGAGGTGTTAGGATGGGCAAATTTAACTCTCATTTCCCACCAGGAAGAGGAATTAACCAAAGGCTCAGCGTGCCGTGCCAGAACCAGATTAGGGCCTGAAGCCATCCTGCGGTGTTGCGGCCAGGTCACAAGAAAGCGAGTTGAAGAAAGGAGCTCAGGGGCACTGTAATTCACAAACCTGCAGAGTTATAAATGACAGCTATCGTCCAAAAATAGACTGAAGTAAGGCTGCCAAGAGGACTTGAAAGCGGGGCAGAATTGCAGGAAACCGATTTCAGGAGGTAGACTGGAATTGCATTGAAAGCATAGGAAAAGAGGCAGAACGTCCACAATGATGCACTTGGCCAAAAAGGGCGTATGCGTTTTTTCCTGAATATATTCAGGGAAAAACGCATACGCCCTTTTTGGCCAACCAAGCAAACTTGCAAAGGAAATCTGCACTACAATGAAGTCTCACTTCCCCCCGGTAAAAAGGGCCATCTGAAAAAAGTGTAAAATCCAGAAAGGCAGGACAGGCCATGGAGAACTGGGAGCCTTGTTATGCTGATGGGCGGGATGTAAATTGCCAACAACCACTCGGGAGAAGTGTATGGTGTTTCCTGAAACATCTAAAAAACAAAGCAACAGAACCTAGGGCACTTCCACTTATGGTCCTATAGCTTAGGGAAATTAAAATCAAAAAGACACAGCCACCCCAAAGTTTGGAACGGCTCTGTTTACAAGAACCTCGTTTACAGTACAAGTTCAACATCGCAGAAAGTGAAAAATGGATAAAGAAGTTGTGGTATTTACTTACAAAGCAATATCACTCAGCAATGAAATCTGTGTCATCAGGCCCTTAGCAGCACAATGAGTGGATTCAGGTATGATGATTCTAACTGAAATAAGTCACACAGAAAAAGAAACATCATAAGATATCAGTAATACACGGAATGTAAACTTGGCTACACAGGAACTGAATTACAGAACACAACAGGGTCTCAAATTTAGAAAACCAACTTATGCTTGCTTAAGGCGAAAGGTGAGTTGGGGTGCTGCATAAAACCAGAGATTGAAATGAGCACAGATAAAGTTCCTTAAGCCAAATATGGAATAGACAAGAGCTACTCCTTGCTCAACGAAATGGACTCAACACCGCATATTAAACGCCTAAGAATGTACCTGACTAGTAAGTATCTTAAAACCTATGGATTGCTATGTCTCCGAAACAGAATCAAGCATGTGTACAGGGGCATAAACGCAGCAGTGATAGGATAGGAGAGGTTCGGTGAGCAAATGAAGACCCTTTGAAGTCATATTGCATGGTACCCATTCCACGGGTTTCAACTACCCAGGTTTTAGGTATTCTTCCTTCAGCTAAAACATGCATGTGGAACCCAGAGTATGATCAACCATGTGATCGGGAGACGTGTTCAAATATGTCTCAGTTTTCGTACCCTGGTACTCGGGTGCAACATTCCAGACGCTTTACTAACACTCTCCCGACTTGGAGAGTCAGTCCCTTTAACCTCCTGTTTGGCCCAGTTTGCAATTTCTGCGGAAGATGAACAGGAATAGCGAGAACCAATGAGAGACTAGCTGGAGGTGTCTGGACGGGCAAATTTAACTCTCATTTCCCACCAGGAAGAGGAATTAACCAAAGGCTCAGCGTGCCGTGCCAGAACCAGATTAGGGACTGAAGACATCCTGCGGTGTTGCGGCCAGCTCACAAGAAAGCGAGTTGAAGAAAGGAGCTCAGGGGCACTGTAATTCACAAACCTGCAGAGTTATAAATGACAGCTATCGTCCAAAAATAGACTGAAGTAAGGCTGCCAAGAGGACTTGAAAGCGGGGCAGAATTGCAGGAAACCGATTTCAGGAGGTAGACTGGAATTGCATTGAAAGCATAGGAAAAGAGGCAGAACGTCCACAATGATGCACTTGGCCAAAAAGGGCGTATGCATTTTTTCCTGAATATATTCAGGAAAAAACGCATACGCACTTTTTGGCCAACCAAGCAAGCTTGCAAAGGAAATCTGCACTACAATGAAGTCTCACTTCCCCCCGGTCAAAAGGGCCATCTGAAAAAAGTGTAAAATCCAGAAAGGCAGGACAGGCCATGGAGAACTGGGAGCCTTGTTATGCTGATGGGCGGGATGTAAATTGCCAACAACCACTCGGGAGAAGTGTATGGTGTTTCCTGAAACATCTAAAAAACAAAGCAACAGAACCTAGGGCACTTCCACTTATGGTCCTATAGCTTAGGGAAATTAAAATCAAAAAGACACAGCCACCCCAAAATTTGGAACGGCTCTGTTTACAAGAACCTCGTTTACAGTACAAGTTCAACATCGCAGAAAGTGAAAAATGGATAAAGAAGTTGTGGTATTTACTTACAAAGCAATATCACTCAGCAATGAAATCTGTGTCATCAGGCCCTTAGCAGCACAATGAGTGGATTCAGGTATGATGATTCTAACTGAAATAAGTCACACAGAAAAAGAAACATCATAAGATATCAGTAATACACGGAATGTAAACTTGGCTACACAGGAACTGAATTACAGAACAGAACAGGGTCTCAAATTTAGAAAACCAACTTATTCTTGCTTAAGGGTAAAGGTGAGTTGGGGTGCTGCATAAAACCAGAGATTGAAATGAGCACAGATAAAGTTCCTTAAGCCAAATATGGAATAGACAAGAGCTACTCCTTGCTCAATGAAATGGACTCAACACCGCATATTAAACGCCTAAGAAGGTACCTGTCTAGTAAGTATCTTAAAACCTATGGATTGCTATGTCTCCGAAAGAGAATCAAGCATGTGTACAGGGGCATAAACGCAGCAGTGATAGGATTGGAGAGGTTCGTGAGCAAATGAAGACCCTTTGAAGTCATATTGCATGGTACCCATTACACGGGTCTCAACTCTCCAGGTTTAAGGTATTCTTCCTTCAGCTAAAACATGCATGTGGAACCCAGAGTATGATCAACCGTGTGAACGGGAGACGTGTTCAAATATGTCTCAGTTTTCCTCCCCTGGTACTCGGGTGCAACATTCCAGACGCTTTACTAACACTCTCCCGACTTGGAGAGTCAGTCCCTTTAACCTCCTGTTTGGCCCAGTTTGCAATTTCTGCGGAAGGTGAACAGGAATAGCGAGAACCAATGAGAGACTAGCTGGAGGTGTCTGGACGGGCAAATTTAACTCTCATTTCCCACCAGGAAGAGGAATTAACCAAAGGCTCAGCGTGCCGTGCCGGAACCAGATTAGGGCCTGAAGCCATCCTGCGGTGTTGCGGCCAGCTCACAAGAAAGCGAGTTGTAGAAAGGAGCTCAGGGGCACTGTAATTCACAAACCTGCAGAGTTATAAATGACAGCTATCGTCCAAAAATATACTGAAGTAAGGCTGCCAAGAGGACTTGAATGCGGGGCAGAATTGCAGGAAACCGATTTCAGGAGGTAGACTGAAATTGCATTGAAAGCATAGGAAAAGTGGCAGAACGTACACAATGATGCACTTGGCCAAAAAGGGCGTATGCGTTTTTTCCTGAATATATTCAGGAAAAAACGCATACGCCCTTTTTGGCCAACCAAGCAAGCTTGCAAAGGAAATCTGCACTACAATGAAGTCTCACTTCCACCTGGTCAAAAGGGCCATCTGAAAAAAGTGTAAAATCCATAAAGGCACGACAGGCCATGGAGAACTGGGAGCCTTCTTATGCTGATGGGCGGGATGTAAATTGCCAACAGCCACTCTGGAGAAGTGTATGGTGTTTCCTGAAACATCTAATAAACAAAGCAACAGAGCCTAGGGCACTTCCACTTATGGTCCTATAGCTTAGGGAAATTAAAATCAAAAAGACACAGCCACCCCAAAGTTTGGGACGCCTCCGTTTACAAGAACCTCGTTTACCGTACAAGTTCAATATCACAGAAAGTGAAAAATGGATAAAGAACTTGAGGTACTTACGTACAATGCAGTATCACTCAGCAATGAAATCTATGTCATCAGGCCCTTAGCAGCATAATGAGTGGATTCAGGTACGATGATTCTAACTGAAATAAGTCACACAGAAAAAGAAACATCATAAGATATCACTAATACACGGAATGTAAACTTGGCTACACAGGAACTGCATTCCGAAACAGAACAGGGTCTCAAATTTAGAAAACCAACTTATGCTTGCTTAAGGGGAAAGGTGAGTTGGGGTGCTGCATAAAACCAGAGATTGAAATGAGCACAGATAAAGTTCCTTAAGCCAAATATGGAATAGACAAGAGCTACTCCTTGCTCAACGAAATGGACTCAACACCCCATATTAAACGCCTAAGAATGTACCTGACTACTAAGTATCTTAAAACCTATGGATTGCTATGTCTCCAAAAGAGAATCAAGCGTGTGTACAGGGGCATAAACGCAGCAGTGATAGGATTGGAGAGGTTCGGTGAGCAAATGAAGACCCTTTGAAGTCATATTGCATGGTACCCATTACACGGGTCTCAACTCTCCAAGTTTTAGGTATTCTTCCTTCAGCTAAAACATGCATGTGGAACCCAGAGTATGATCAACCATGTGAACGGGAGACGTGTTCAAATATGTCTCAGTTTTCCTCCCCTGGTACTCGGGTGCAACATTCCAGACGCTTTACTAACACTCTCCCCACTTGGAGAGTCAGCGCCTTTAACCTCCTGTTTGGCCCAGTTTGCAATTTCTGCGGAAGATGAACAGGAATAGCGAGAACCAATGAGAGGCTAGCTGGAGGTGTCTGAACGGGCAAATTTAACTCTCATTTCCCACCAGGAAGAGGAATGAACCAAAGGCTCAGCGTGCCGGGCCGGAACCAGATTAGGGCCTGAAGCCATCCTGCGGTGTTGCGGCCAGCTCACAAGAAAGCGAGTTGAAGAAAGGAGCTCAGGGGCACTGTAATTCACAAACCTGCAGAGTTATAAATGACAGCTATCGTCCAAAAATAGACTGAAGTAAGGCTGCCAAGAGGACTTGAAAGCGGGGCAGAATTGCAGGAAACCGATTTCAGGAGGTAGACTGGAATTGCATTGAAAGCATAGGAAAAGAGGCAGAACGTCCACAATGATGCACTTGGCCAAAAAGGGCGTATGCGTTTTTTCCTGAATATATTCAGGAAAAAACGCATACGCCCTTTTTGGCCAACCAAGCAAGCTTGCAAAGGAAATCTGCACTACAATGAAGTCTCACTTCCCCCGGTCAAAAGGGCCATCTGAAAAAAGTGTAAAATCCAGAAAGGCAGGACAGGCCATTGAGAACTGGGAGCCTTGTTATGCTGATGGGCGGGATGTAAATTGCCAACAGACACTTGGGAGAAGTGTATGGTGTTTCCTGAAACATCTAAAAAACAAAGCAACAGAGCCTAGGGCACTTCCACTTATGGTCCTATAGCTTAGGGAAATTAAAATCAAAAAGACACAGCCACCCCAAAGTTTGGGACGCCTCCGTTTACAAGAATCTCGTTTACCGTACAAGTTCAACATCGCAGAAAGTGAAAAATGGATAAAGAAGTTGTGGTATTTACTTACAAAGCAATATCACTCAGCAATGAAATCTGTGTCATCAGGCCCTTAGCAGCACAATGAGTGGATTCAGGTATGATGATTCTAACTGAAATAAGTCACACAGAAAAAGAAACATCATAAGATATCAGTAATACACGGAATGTAAACTTGGCTACACAGGAACTGAATTACAGAACAGAACAGGGTCTCAAATTTAGAAAACCAACTTATGCTTGCTTAAGGGGAAAGGTGAGTTGGGGTGCTGCATAAAACCAGAGATTGAAATGAGCACAGATAAAGTTCCTTAAGCCAAATATGGAATATACAAGAGCTACTCCTTGCTCAACAAAATGGACTCAACACCGCATATAAAATGCCTAAGAATGTACCTGTCTAGTAAGTATCTTAAAACCTATGGATTGCTATGTCTCCGAAAGAGAATCAAGCATGTGTACAGGGGCATAAACGCAGCAGTGATAGGATTGGAGAGGTTCGTGAGCAAATGAAGACCCTTTGAAGTCATATTGCATGGTACCCATTTCACGGGTCTCAACTCTCCAGGTTTAAGGTATTCTTCCTTCAGCTAAAACATGCATGTGGAACCCAGAGTATGATCAACCGTGTGAACGGGAGACGTGTTCAAATATGTCTCAGTTTTCCTCCCCTGGTACTCGGGTGCAACATTCCAGACGCTTTACTAACACTCTCCCGTCTTGGAGAGTCAGTCCCTTTAACCTCCTGTTTGGCCCAGTTTGCAATTTCTGCGGAAGATGAACAGGAATAGCGAGAACCAATGAGAGACTAGCTGGAGGTGTCTGGACGGGCAAATTTAACTCTCATTTCCCACCAGGAAGAGGAATTAACCAAAGGCTCAGCGTGCCGTGCCGGAACCAGATTAGGGCCTGAAGCCATCCTGTGGTGTTGAGGCCAGCTCACAAGAAAGCGAGTTGTAGAAAGGAGCTCAGGGGCACTGTAATTCACAAACCTGCAGAGTTATAAATGACAGCTATCGTCCAAAAATATACTGAAGTAAGGCTGCCAAGAGGACTTGAAAGCGGGGCAGAATTGCAGGAAACCGATTTCAGGAGGTAGACTGAAATTGCATTGAAAGCATAGGAAAAGAGGCAGAACGTACACAATGATGCACTTGGCCAAAAAGGGCGTATGCGTTTTTTCCTGAATATATTCAGGAAAAAACGCATACGCCCTTTTTGGCCAACCAAGCAAGCTTGCAAAGGAAATCTGCACTACAATGCAGTCTCACTTCCACCTGGTCAAAAGGGCCATCTGAAAAAAGTGTAAAATCCATAAAGGCACGACAGGCCATGGAGAACTGGGAGCCTTGTTATGCTGATGGGCGGGATGTAAATTGCCAACAACCACTCTGGAGAAGTGTATGGTGTTTCCTGAAACATCTAAAAAACAAAGCAACAGAACCTAGGGCACTTCCACTTATGGTCCTATAGCTTAGGGAAATTAAAATCAAAAAGACACAGCCACCCCAAAGTTTGGAACGGCTCTGTTTACAAGAACCTCGTTTACAGTACAAGTTCAACATCGCAGAAAGTGAAAAATGGATAAAGAAGTTGTGGTATTTACTTACAAAGCAATATCACTCAGCAATGAAATCTGTGTCATCAGGCCCTTAGCAGCACAATGAGTGGATTCAGGTATGATGATTCTAACTGAAATAAGTCACACAGAAAAAGAAATATCATAAGATATCAGTAATACACGGAATGTAAACTTGGCTACACAGGAACTGAATTACAGAACAGAACAGGGTCTCAAATTTAGAAAACCAACTTATTCTTGCTTAAGGGTAAAGGTGAATTGGGGTGCTGCATAAAACCAGAGATTGAAATGAGCACAGATAAAGTTCCTTAAGCCAAATATGGAATAGACAAGAGCTACTCCTTGCTCAACGAAATGGACTCAACACCCCATATTAAACGCCTAAGAATGTACCTGACTAGTAAGTATCTTAAAACCTATGGATTGCTATGTCTCCGAAAGAGAATCAAGCATGTGTACAGGCGCATAAACGCAGCAGTGATAGGATTGGAGAGGTTCGGTGAGCAAATGAAGACCCTTTGAAGTCATATTGCATGGTACCCATTACACGGGTCATAACTCTCCAGGTTTAAGGTATTCTTCCTTCAGCTAAAACATGCATGTGGAACCCAAGTATGATCAACCATCTGAACGGGAGACGTGTTCAAATATGTCTCAGTTTTCCTCCCCTGGTACTCGGGTGCAACATTCCAGACGCTTTACTAACACTCTCCCCACTTGGAGAGTCAGCGCCTTTAACCTCCTGTTTGGCCCAGTTTGCAATTTCTGCGGAAGATGAACAGGAATAGCGAGAACCAATGAGAGGCTAGCTGGAGGTGTCTGAACGGGCAAATTTAACTCTCATTTCCCACCAGGAAGAGGAATGAACCAAAGGCTCAGCGTGCCGGGCCGGAACCAGATTAGGGCCTGAAGCCATCCTGCGGTGTTGCGGCCAGCTCACAAGAAAGCGAGTTGAAGAAAGGAGCTCAGGGGCACTGTAATTCACAAACCTGCAGAGTTATAAATGACAGCTATCGTCCAAAAATAGACTGAAGTAAGGCTGCCAAGAGGACTTGAAAGCGGGGCAGAATTGCAGGAAACCGATTTCAGGAGGTAGACTGGAATTGCATTGAAAGCATAGGAAAAGAGGCAGAACGTCCACAATGATGCACTTGGCCAAAAAGGGCGTATGCGTTTTTTCCTGAATATATTCAGGAAAAAACGCATACGCCCTTTTTGGCCAACCAAGCAAGCTTGCAAAGGAAATCTGCACTACAATGAAGTCTCACTTCCCCCGGTCAAAAGGGCCATCTGAAAAAAGTGTAAAATCCAGAAAGGCAGGACAGGCCATTGAGAACTGGGAGCCTTGTTATGCTGATGGGCGGGATGTAAATTGCCAACAGACACTTGGGAGAAGTGTATGGTGTTTCCTGAAACATCTAAAAAACAAAGCAACAGAGCCTAGGGCACTTCCACTTATGGTCCTATAGCTTAGGGAAATTAAAATCAAAAAGACACAGCCACCCCAAAGTTTGGGACGCCTCCGTTTACAAGAATCTCGTTTACCGTACAAGTTCAACATCGCAGAAAGTGAAAAATGGATAAAGAAGTTGTGGTATTTACTTACAAAGCAATATCACTCAGCAATGAAATCTGTGTCATCAGGCCCTTAGCAGCACAATGAGTGGATTCAGGTATGATGATTCTAACTGAAATAAGTCACACAGAAAAAGAAACATCATAAGATATCAGTAATACACGGAATGTAAACTTGGCTACACAGGAACTGAATTACAGAACAGAACAGGGTCTCAAATTTAGAAAACCAACTTATGCTTGCTTAAGGGGAAAGGTGAGTTGGGGTGCTGCATAAAACCAGAGATTGAAATGAGCACAGATAAAGTTCCTTAAGCCAAATATGGAATATACAAGAGCTACTCCCTGCTCAACAAAATGGACTCAACACCGCATATAAAATGCCTAAGAATGTACCTGTCTAGTAAGTATCTTAAAACCTATGGATTGCTATGTCTCCGAAAGAGAATCAAGCATGTGTACAGGGGCATAAACGCAGCAGTGATAGGATTGGAGAGGTTCGTGAGCAAATGAAGACCCTTTGAAGTCATATTGCATGGTACCCATTTCACGGGTCTCAACTCTCCAGGTTTAAGGTATTCTTCCTTCAGCTAAAACATGCATGTGGAACCCAGAGTATGATCAACCGTGTGAACGGGAGACGTGTTCAAATATGTCTCAGTTTTCCTCCCCTGGTACTCGGGTGCAACATTCCAGACGCTTTACTAACACTCTCCCGTCTTGGAGAGTCAGTCCCTTTAACCTCCTGTTTGGCCCAGTTTGCAATTTCTGCGGAAGATGAACAGGAATAGCGAGAACCAATGAGAGACTAGCTGGAGGTGTCTGGACGGGCAAATTTAACTCTCATTTCCCACCAGGAACAGGAATTAACCAAAGGCTCAGCGTGCCGTGCCGGAACCAGATTAGGGCCTGAAGCCATCCTGTGGTGTTGAGGCCAGCTCACAAGAAAGCGAGTTGTAGAAAGGAGCTCAGGGGCACTGTAATTCACAAACCTGCAGAGTTATAAATGACAGCTATCGTCCAAAAATATACTGAAGTAAGGCTGCCAAGAGGACTTGAAAGCGGGGCAGAATTGCAGGAAACCGATTTCAGGAGGTAGACTGAAATTGCATTGAAAGCATAGGAAAAGAGGCAGAACGTACACAATGATGCACTTGGCCAAAAAGGGCGTATGCGTTTTTTCCTGAATATATTCAGGAAAAAACGCATACGCCCTTTTTGGCCAACCAAGCAAGCTTGCAAAGGAAATCTGCACTACAATGCAGTCTCACTTCCACCTGGTCAAAAGGGCCATCTGAAAAAAGTGTAAAATCCATAAAGGCACGACAGGCCATGGAGAACTGGGAGCCTTGTTATGCTGATGGGCGGGATGTAAATTGCCAACAACCACTCTGGAGAAGTGTATGGTGTTTCCTGAAACATCTAAAAAACAAAGCAACAGAACCTAGGGCACTTCCACTTATGGTCCTATAGCTTAGGGAAATTAAAATCAAAAAGACACAGCCACCCCAAAGTTTGGAACGGCTCTGTTTACAAGAACCTCGTTTACAGTACAAGTTCAACATCGCAGAAAGTGAAAAATGGATAAAGAAGTTGTGGTATTTACTTACAAAGCAATATCACTCAGCAATGAAATCTGTGTCATCAGGCCCTTAGCAGCACAATGAGTGGATTCAGGTATGATGATTCTAACTGAAATAAGTCACACAGAAAAAGAAATATCATAAGATATCAGTAATACACGGAATGTAAACTTGGCTACACAGGAACTGAATTACAGAACAGAACAGGGTCTCAAATTTAGAAAACCAACTTATTCTTGCTTAAGGGTAAAGGTGAATTGGGGTGCTGCATAAAACCAGAGATTGAAATGAGCACAGATAAAGTTCCTTAAGCCAAATATGGAATAGACAAGAGCTACTCCTTGCTCAACGAAATGGACTCAACACCCCATATTAAACGCCTAAGAATGTACCTGACTAGTAAGTATCTTAAAACCTATGGATTGCTATGTCTCCGAAAGAGAATCAAGCATGTGTACAGGGGCATAAACGCAGCAGTGATAGGATTGGAGAGGTTCGGTGAGCAAATGAAGACCCTTTGAAGTCATATTGCATGGTACCCATTACACGGGTCATAACTCTCCAGGTTTAAGGTATTCTTCCTTCAGCTAAAACATGTATGTGGAACCCAAGTATGATCAACCATGTGAACGGGAGACGTGTTCAAATATGTCTCAGTTTTCCTCCCCTGGTACTCGGGTGCAACATTCCAGACGCTTTACTAACACTCTCCCCACTTGGAGAGTCAGCGCCTTTAACCTCCTGTTTGGCCCAGTTTGCAATTTCTGCGGAAGATGAACAGGAATAGCGAGAACCAATGAGAGACTAGCTGGAGGTGTCTGGACGGGCAAATTTAACTCTCATTTCCCACCAAGAAGAGGAAATAACCAAAGGCTCAGCGTGCCGTGCCGGAACCAGATTAGGGCCTGAAGCCATCCTGCGGTGTTGCGGCCAGCTCACAAGAAAGCAAGTTGAAGAAAGGAGCTCCGGGGCACTGTAATTCACACACCTGCAGAGTTATAAATGACAGCTATCGTCCAAAAATAGACTGAAGTAAGGCTGCCAAGAGGACTTGAAAGCGGGGCAGAATTGCAGGAAACCGATTTCAGGAGGTAGACTGGAATTGCATTGCAAGCATAGGAAAAGAGGCAGAACGTCCACAATGATGCACTTGGCCAAAAAGGGCGTATGCGTTTTTTCCTGAATATATTCAGGAAAAAACGCATACGCCCTTTTTGGCCAACCAAGCAAGCTTGCAAAGGAAATCTGCACTACAATGAAGTCTCACTTCCCCCCGGTCAAAAGGGCCATCTGAAAAAAGTGTAAAATCCAGAAAGGCAGGACAGGCCATGGAGAACTGGGAGCCTTGTTATGCTGATGGGCGGGATGTAAATTGCCAACAACCACTCGGGAGAAGTGTATGGTGTTTCCTGAAACATCTAAAAAACAAAGCAACAGAACCTAGGGCACTTCCACTTATGGTCCTATAGCTTAGGGAAATTAAAATCAAAAAGACACAGCCACCCCAAAGTTTGGAACGGCTCTGTTTACAAGAACCTCGTTTACAGTACAAGTTCAACATCGCAGAAAGTGAAAAATGGATAAAGAAGTTGTGGTATTTACTTACAAAGCAATATCACTCAGCAATGAAATCTGTGTCATCAGGCCCTTAGCAGCACAATGAGTGGATTCAGGTATGATGATTCTAACTGAAATAAGTCACACAGAAAAAGAAACATCATAAGATATCAGTAATACACGGAATGTAAACTTGGCTACACAGGAACTGAATTACAGAACAGAACAGGGTCTCAAATTTAGAAAACCAACTTATTCTTGCTTAAGGGTAAAGGTGAGTTGGGGTGCTGCATAAAACCAGAGATTGAAATGAGCACAGATAAAGTTCCTTAAGCCAAATATGGAATAGACAAGAGCTACTCCTTGCTCAACGAAATGGACTCAACACCGCATATTAAACGCCTAAGAATGTACCTGACTAGTAAGTATCTTAAAACCTATGGATTGCTATGTTTCCGAAAGAGAATCAAGCATGTGTACAGGGACATAAACGCAGCAGTGATAGGATTGGAGAGGTTCGGTGAGCAAATGAAGACCCTTTGAAATCATATTGCATGGTACCCATTCCACGGGTTTCAACTACCCAGGTTTAAGGTATTGTTCCTTCAGCTAAAACATGCATGTGGAACCTAGAGTATGATCAACCATGTGATCGGGAGACGTGTTCAAATATGTCTCAGTTTTCCTCCCCTGGTACTCGGGTGCAACATTCCAGACGCTTTACTAACACTCTAACCACTTGGAGAGTCAGTCCCTTTAACCTCCTGTTTGGCCCAGTTTGCAATTTCTGCGGAAGATGAACAGGAATAGCGAGAACCAATAAGAGGCTAGCTGGAGGTGTCTGAACGGGCAAATTTAACTCTCATTTCCCACCAGGAAGAGGAATTAACCAAAGGCTCAGCATGCCGGGCCGGAACCAGATTAGGGCCTGAAGCCATCCTGCGGTGTTGCGGCCAGGTCACAAGAAAGCGAGTTGAAGAAAGGAGCTCAGGAGCACTGTAATTCACAAACCTGCAGAGTTATAAATGACAGCTATCGTCCAAAAATAGACTGAAGTAAGGCTGCCAAGAGGACTTGAAAGCGGGGCAGAATTGCAGGAAACCGATTTCAGGAGGTAGACTGGAATTGCATTGAAAGCATAGGAAAAGAGGCAGAACGTCCACAATGATGCACTTGGCCAAAAAGGGCGTATGCGTTTTTTCCTGAATATATTCAGGAAAAAACGCATACGCCCTTTTTGGCCAACCAAGCAAGCTTGCAAAGGAAATCTGCACTACAATGAAGTCTCACTTCCCCCCGGTCAAAAGGGCCATCTGAAAAAAGTGTAAAATCCAGAAAGGCAGGACAGGCCATGGAGAACTGGGCGCCTTGTTATGCTGATGGGCGGGATGTAAATTGCCAACAACCACTCGGGAGAAGTGTATGGTGTTTCCTGAAACATCTAAAAAACAAAGCAACAGAGCCTAGGGCACTTCCACTTATGGTTCTATAGCTTAGGGAAATTAAAATCAAAAAGACACAGCCACCCCAAAGTTTGGAACGGCTCTGTTTACAAGAACCTCGTTTACAGTACAAGTTCAACATCGCAGAAAGTGAAAAATGGATAAAGAAGTTGTGGTATTTACTTACAAAGCAATATCACTCAGCAATGAAATCTGTGTCATCAGGCCCTTAGCAGCACAATGAGTGGATTCAGGTATGATGATTCTAACTGAAATAAGTCACACAGAAAAAGAAACATCATAAGATATCAGTAATACACGGAATGTAAACTTGGCTACACAGGAACTGAATTACAGAACAGAACAGGGTCTCAAATTTAGAAAACCAACTTATGCTTGCTTAAGGGGAAAGGTGAGTTGGGGTGCTGCATAAAACCAGAGATTGAAATGAGCACAGATAAAGTTCCTTAAGCCAAATATGGAATAGACAAGAGCTACTCCTTGCTCAACGAAATGGACTCAACACCCCATATTAAACGCCTAAGAATGTACCTGACTAGTAAGTATCTTAAAACCTATGGATTGCTATGTCTCCGAAAGAGAATCAAGCATGTGTACAGGGGCATAAACGCAGCAGTGATAGGATTGGAGAGGTTCGGTGAGCAAATGAAGACACTTTGAAATCATATTGCATGGTACCCATTCCACGGGTTTCAACTACCCAGGTTTAAGGTATTCTTCCTTCAGCTAAAACATGCATGTGGAACCTAGAGTATGATCAACCATGTGATCGGGAGACGTGTTCAAATATGTCTCAGCTTTCCTCCCCTGGTACTCGGGTGCAACATTCCAGATGCTTTACTAACACTCTCCCCACTTGGAGAGTCAGTCCCTTTAACCTCCTGTTTGGCCCAGTTTGCAATTTCTGCGGAAGATGAACAGGAATAGCGAGAACCAATGAGAGACTAGCTGGAGGTGTCTGAACGGGCAAATTTAACTCTCATTTCCCACCAGGAAGAGGAATTAACCAAAGGCTCAGCGTGCCGTGCCGGAACCAGATTAGGGCCTGAAGCCATCCTGCGGTGTTGCGGCCAGGTCACAAGAAAGCGAGTTGAAGAAAGGAGCTCAGGGGCACTGTAATTCACAAACCTGCAGAGTTATAAATGACAGCTATCGTCCAAAAATAGACTGAAGTAAGGCTGCCAAGAGGACTTGAAAGCGGGGCAGAATTGCAGGAAACCGATTTCAGGAGGTAGACTGGAATTGCATTGCAAGCATAGGAAAAGAGGCAGAACGTCCACAATGATGCACTTGGCCAAAAATGGCGTATGCGTTTTTTCCTGAATATATTCAGGAAAAAACGCATACGCCCTTTTTGGCCAACCAAGCAAGCTTGCAAAGGAAATCTGCACTACAATGAAGTCTCACTTCCCCCCGGTCAAAAGGGCCATCTGAAAAAAGTGTAAAATCCAGAAAGGCTACAGGCCATTGAGAACTGGGAGCCTTGTTATGCTGATGGGCGGGATGTAAATTGCCAACAGACACTTGGGAGAAGTGTATGGTGTTTCCTGAAACATCTAAAAAACAAAGCAACAGAGCCTAGGGCACTTCCACTTATGGTCCTATAGCTTAGGGAAATTAAAATCAAAAAGACACAGCCACCCCAAAGTTTGGAACGGCTCTGTTTACAAGAACCTCGTTTATAGTACAAGTTCAACATCGCAGAAAGGGAAAAATGGATAAAGAAGTTGTGGTATTCACTTACAAAGCAATATCACTCAGCAATGAAATCTATGTCATCAGGCCCTTAGCAGCACAATGAGTGGATTCAGGTATGATGATTCTAACTGAAATAAGTCACACAGAAAAAGAAACATCATAAGATATCAGTAATACACGGAATGGAAACTTGGCTACACAGGAACTGAATTACAGAACAGAACAGGGTCTCAAATTTAGAAAACCAACTTATGCTTGCTTAAGGGTAAAGGTGAGTTGGGGTGCTGCATAAAACCAGAGATTGAAATGAGCACAGATAAAGTTCCTTAAGCCAAATATGGAATAGACAAGAGCTACTCCTTGCTCAACGAAATGGACTCAACACCGCATATTAAACGCCTAAGAATGTACCTGACTTGTAAGTATCTTAAAACCTATGGATTGCTATGTCTCCGAAAGAGAATCAAGCATGTGTACAGGGGCATAAACGCAGCAGTGATAGGATTGGAGAGGTTCGGTGAGCAAATGAAGACCCTTTGAAGTCATATTGCATGGTACCCATTACACGGGTCTCAACTCTCCAGGTTTAAGGTATTCTTCCTTCAGCTAAAACATGCATGTGGAACCTAGAGTATGATCAACCATGTGAATGGGAGACGTGTTCAAATATGTCTCAGTTTTCCTCCCCTGGTGCTCGGGTGCAACATTCCAGACGCTTTACTAACACTCTCCCCACTTGGAGAGTCAGCGCCTTTAACCTCCTGTTTGGCCCAGTTTGCAATTTCTGCGGAAGATGAACAGGAATAGCGAGAACCAATGAGAGGTAGCTGGAGGTGTCTGGACGGGCAAATTTAACTCTCATTTCCCACCAGGAAGAGGAAATAAGCAAAGGCTCAGCGTGCCGTGCCGGAACCAGATTAGGGCCTGAAGCCATCCTGCGGTGTTGCGGACAGCTCACAAGAAAGCGAGTTGAAGAAAGGAGCTCAGGGGCACTGTAATTCACAAACCTGCAGAGTTATAAATGACAGCTATCGTCCAAAAATAGACTGAAGTAAGGCTGCCAAGAGGACTTGAAAGCGGGGCAGAATTGCAGGAAACCGATTTCAGGAGGTAGACTGGAATTGCATTGAAAGCATAGGAAAAGAGGCAGAACGTCCACAATGATGCACTTGGCCAAAAAGGGCGTATGCTTTTTTCCTGAATATATTCAGGAAAAAACGCATACGCCCTTTTTGGCCAACCAAGCAAGCTTGCAAAGGAAATCTGCACTACAATGAAGTCTCACATCTCCCCGGTCAAAAGGGTCATCTGAAAAATGTGTAAAATCCAGAAAGGCAGGACAGGCCATGGAGAACTGGGAGCCTTGTTATGCTGATGGGCGGGATGTAAATTGCCAACAACCACTCGGGAGAAGTGTATGGTGTTTCCTGAAATATCTAAAAAACAAAGCAACAGAGCCTAGGGCACTGCCACTTATGGTCCTATAGCTTAGGGAAATTAAAATCAAAAAGACACAGCCACCCCAAAGTTTGGGACGCCTCTGTTTACAAGAACCTCGTTTACACTACAAGTTCAACATCGCAGAAAGTGAAAAATGGATAAAGAAGTTGTGGTATTTACTTACAAAGCAATATCACTCAGCAATGAAATCTGTGTCATCAGGCCCTTAGCAGCACAATGAGTGGATTCAGGTATGATGATTCTAACTGAAGTAAGTCACACAGAAAAAGAAACATCATAAGATATCAGTAATACACGGAATGGAAACTTGGCTACACAGGAACTGAATTACAGAACAGAACAGGGTCTCAAATTTAGAAAACCAACTTATGCTTGCTTAAGGGTAAAGGTGAGTTGGGGTGCTGCATAAAACCAGAGATTGAAATGAGCACAGATAAAGTTCCTTAAGTCAAATATGGAATAGACAAGAGCTACTCCTTGCTCAACGAAATGGACTCAACACCGCATATTAAACGCCTAAGAATGTACCTGACTAGTAAGTATCTTAAAACCTATGGATCGCTATGTCTCCGAAAGAGAATCAAGCATGTGTACAGGGGCATAAACGCAGCAGTGATAGGATTGGAGAGGTTCGGTGAGCAAATGAAGACCCTTTGAAGTCATATTGCATGGTACCCATAGCACGGGTCTTAACTCTCCAGGTTTAAGGTATTCTTCCTTCAGCTAAAACATGCATGTGGAACCCAAGTATGATCAACCATGTGAACAGGAGACGTGTTCAAATATGTCTCAGTTTTCCTCCCCTGGTACTCGGGTGCAACATTCCAGACGCTTTACTAACACTCTCCCCACTTGGAGAGTCAGCGCCTTTAACCTCCTGTTTGGCCCAGTTTGCAATTTCTGCGGAAGATGAACAGGAATAGCGAGAACCAATGAGAGACTAGCTGGAGGTGTCTGGACGGGCAAATTTAACTCTCATTTCCCACCAGGAAGAGGAAATAACCAAAGGCTCAGCGTGCCGTGCCGGAACCAGATTAGGGCCTGAAGCCATCCTGCGGTGTTGCGGCCAGCTCACAAGAAAGCAAGTTGAAGAAAGGAGCTCAGGGGCACTGTAATTCACAAACCTGCAGAGTTATAAATGACAGCTATCGTCCAAAAATAGACTGAAGTAAGGCTGCCAAGAGGACTTGAAAGCGGGGCAGAATTGCAGGAAACCGATTTCAGGAGGTAGACTGGAATTGCATTGAAAGCATAGGAAAAGAGGCAGAACGTCCACAATGATGCACTTGGCCAAAAAGGGCGTATGTGTTTTTTCCTGAATATATTCAGGAAAAAACGCATACGCCCTTTTTGGCCAACCAAGCAAGCTTGCAAAGGAAATCTGCACTACAGTGAAGTCTCACTTCCCCCCGGTCAAAAGGGCCATCAGAAAAAAGTGTAAAATCCAGAAAGGCAGGACAGGCCATGGAGAACTGGGCGCCTTGTTATGCTGATGGGCGGGATGTAAATTGCCAACAACCACTCGGGAGAAGTGTATGGTGTTTCCTGAAACATCTAAGAAACAAAGCAACAGAGCCTAGGGCACTTCCACTTATGGTCCTATAGCTTAGGGAAATTAAAATCAAAAAGACACAGCCACCCCAAAGTTGGGAATGGCTCTGTTTACAAGAACCTCGTTTACAGTACAAGTTCAACATCACAGAAAGTGAAAAATGGATAAAGAAGTTGTGGTATTTACTTACAAAGCAATATCACTCAGCAATGAAATCTGTGTCATCAGGCCCTTAGCAGCACAATGAGTGGATTCAGGTATGATGATTCTAACTGAAGTAAGTCACACAGAAAAAGAAACATCATAAGATATCAGTAATACACGGAATGTAAACTTGGCTACACAGGAACTGAATTACAGAACAGAACAGGGTCTCAAATTTAGAAAACCAACTTATGCTTGCTTAAGGGTAAAGGTGAGTTGGGGTGCTGCATAAAACCAGAGATTGAAATGAGCACAGATAAAGTTCCTTAAGTCAAATATGGAATAGACAAGAGCTACTCCTTGCTCAACGAAATGGACTCAACATCGCATATTAAACGCCTAAGAATGTACCTGACTAGTAAGTATCGTAAAACCTATGGATTGCTATGTCTCCGAAAGAGAATCAAGCATGTGTACAGGGGCATAAACGCAGCAGTGATAGGATTGGAGAGGTTCGGTGAGCAAATGAAGACCCTTTGAAGTCATATTGCATGGTACCCATTACACGGGTCTTAACTCTCCAGGTTTAAGGTATTCTTCCTTCAGCTAAAACATGCATGTGGAACCCAAGTATGATCAACCATGTGAACGGGAGACGTGTTCAAATATGTCTCAGTTTTCCTCCCCTGGTACTCGGGTGCAACATTCCAGACGCTTTACTAACACTCTCCCCACTTGGAGAGTCAGCGCCTTTAACCTCCTGTTTGGCCCAGTTTGCAATTTCTGCGGAAGATGAACAGGAATAGCGAGAACCAATGAGAGGCTAGCTGGAGGTGTCTGAACGAGCAAATTTAACTCTCATTAACCACCAGGAAGAGGAATTAACCAAAGGCTCAGCATGCCGGGCCGGAACCAGATTAGGGCCTGAAGCCATCCTGCGGTGTTGCGGCCAGGTC
Organism: Delphinus delphis; assembly: GCF_949987515.2. NCBI lineage: Eukaryota > Metazoa > Chordata > Mammalia > Artiodactyla > Delphinidae > Delphinus > Delphinus delphis. Next base: position 40,008 of record NW_027193075.1, read on the forward strand.
ACAAGAAAGCGAGTTGAAGAAAGGAGCTCAGGGGCACTGTAATTCACAAACCTGCAGAGTTATAAATGACAGCTATCGTCCAAAAATAGACTGAAGTAAGGCTGCCAAGAGGACTTGAAAGCAGGGCAGAATTGCAGGAAACCGATTTCAGGAGGTAGACTGGAATTGCATTGAAAGCATAGGAAAAGAGGCAGAACGTCCACAATGAAGCACTTGGCCAAAAAGGGCGTATGCGTTTTTTCCTGAATATATTCAGGAAAAAACGCATACGCCCTTTTTGGCCAACCAAGCAAGCTTGCAAAGGAAATCTGCACTACAATGAAGTCTCACTTCCCCCCGGTCAAAAGGGCCATCTGAAAAAAGTGTAAAATCCAGAAAGGCAGGACAGGCCATTGAGAACTGGGAGCCTTGTTATGCTGATGGGCGGGATGTAAATTGCCAACAGACACTTGGGAGAAGTGTATGGTGTTTCCTGAAACATCTAAAAAACAAAGCAACAGAGCCTAGGGCACTTCCACTTATGGTCCTATAGCTTAGGGAAATTAAAATCAAAAAGACACAGCCACCCCAAAGTTTGGAACGGCTCTGTTTACAAGAACCTCGTTTACAGTACAAGTTCAACATCGCAGAAAGGGAAAAATGGATAAAGAAGTTGTGGTATTCACTTACAAAGCAATATCACTCAGCAATGAAATCTATGTCATCAGGCCCTTAGCAGCACAATGAGTGGATTCAGGTATGATGATTCTAACTGAAATAAGTCACACAGAAAAAGAAACATCATAAGATATCAGTAATACACGGAATGGAAACTTGGCTACACAGGAACTGAATTACAGAACAGAACAGGGTCTCAAATTTAAAAAACCAACTTATGCTTGCTTAAGGGTAAAGGTGAGTTGGGGTGCTGCATAAAACCAGAGATTGAAATGAGCACAGATAAAGTTCCTTAAGCCAAATATGGAATAGACAAGAGCTACTCCTTGCTCAACGAAATGGACTCAACACCCCATATTAAACGCCTAAGAATGTACCTGACTAGTAAGTATCTTAAAACCTATGGATTGCTATGTCTCCGAAAAAGAATCAAGCATGTGTACAGGGGCATAAACGCAGCAGTGATAGGATTGGAGAGTTTCGGTGAGCAAATGAAGACCCTTTGAAGTCATATTGCATGGTACCCATTACACGGGTCTCAACTCTCCAGGTTTAAGGTATTCTTCCTTCAGCTAAAACATGCATGTGGAACCCAAGTATGATCAACCATGTGAACGGGAGACGTGTTCAAATATGTCTCAGTTTTCCTCCCCTGGTACTCGGGTGCAACATTCCAGACGCTTTACTAACACTCTCCCCAATTGGAGAGTCAGCGCCTTTAACCTCCTGTTTGGCCCAGTTTGCAATTTCTGCGGAAGATGAACAGGAATAGCGAGAACCAATGAGAGGCTAGCTGGAGGTGTCTGGACGGGCAAATTTAACTCTCATTTCCCACCAGGAAGAGGAATTAACCAAAGGCTCAGCATGCCGGGCCGGAACCAGATTAGGGCCTGAAGCCATCCTGCGGTGTTGCGGCCAGGTCACAAGAAAGCGAGTTGAAGAAAGGAGCTCAGGGGCACTGTAATTCACAAACCTGCAGAGTTATAAATGACAGCTATCGTCCAAAAATAGACTGAAGTAAGGCTGCCAAGAGGACTTGAAAGCGGGGCAGAATTGCAGGAAACCGATTTCAGGAGGTAGACTGGAATTGCATTGAAAGCATAGGAAAAGAGGCAGAACGTCCACAATGATGCACTTGGCCAAAAAGGGCGTATGCGTTTTTTCCTGAATATATTCAGGAAAAAACGCATACGCCCTTTTTGGCCAACCAAGCAAGCTTGCAAAGGAAATCTGCACTACAAGGAAGTCTCACTTCCCCCCAGTCAAAAAGGCCATCTGAAAAAAGTGTAAAATCCAGAAAGGCACGACAGGCCATTGAGAACTGGGAGCCTTGTTATGCTGATGGGCGGGATGTAAATTGCCAACAGACACTCAGGAGAAGTGTATGGTGTTTCCTGAAACATCTATAAAACAAAGCAACAGAGCCTAGGGCACTTCCACTTATGGTCCTATAGCTTAGGGAAATTAAAATCAAAAAGACACAGCCACCCCAAAGTTTGGGACGCCTCCGTTTACAAGAACCTCGTTTACCATACAAGTTCAATATCACAGAAAGTGAAAAATGGATAAAGAACTTGTGGTACTTACGTACAATGCAGTATCACTCAGCAATGAAATCTATGTCATCAGGCCCGTAGCAGCATAATGAGTGGATTCAGGTACGATGATTCTAACTGAAATAAGTCACACAGAAAAAGAAACATCATAAGATATCAGTAATACACGGAATGTAAACTTGGCTACACAGGAACTGCATTCCAAAACAGAACAGGGTCTCAAATTTAGAAAACCAACTTATGCTTGCTTAAGGGGAAAGGTGAGTTGGGGTGCTGCATAAAACCAGAGATTGAAATGAGCACAGATAAAGTTCCTTAAGCCAAATATGGAATAGACAAGAGCTACTCCTTGCTCAACGAAATGGACTCAACACCCCATATTAAACGCCTAAGAATGTACCTGACTAGTAAGTATCTTAAAACCTATGGATTGCTATGTCTCCAAAAGAGAATCAAGCATGTGTACAGGGGCATAAACGCAGCAGTGATAGGATTGGAGAGGTTCGGTGAGCAAATGAAGACCGTTTGAAGTCATATTGCACGGTACCCATTCCACGGGTTTCAACTACCCAGGTTTAAGGTATTCTTCCTTCAGCTAAAACATGCATGTGGAACCTAGAGTATGATCAACCATGTGATCGGGAGACGTGTTCAAATATGTCTCAGTTTTTGTACCCTGGTACTCGGGTGCAACATTCCAGACGCTTACTAACACTCTCCCCACTTGGAGAGTCAGTCCCTTTAACCTCCTGTTTGGCCCAGTTTGCAATTTCTGCGGAAGATGAACAGGAATAGCGAGAACCAATGAGAGGCTAGCTGGAGGTGTCTGAACGGGCAAATTTAACTCTCATTTCCCACCAGGAAGAGGAATTAACCAAAGGCTCAGCATGCCGGGCCGGAACCAGATTAGGGCCTGAAGCCATCCTGCGGTGTTGCGGCCAGGTCACAAGAAAGCGAGTTGAAGAAAGGAGCTCAGGGGCACTGTAATTCACAAACCTGCAGAGTTATAAATGACAGCTATCGTCCAAAAATAGACTGAAGTAAGGCTGCCAAGAGGACTTGAAAGCGGGGCAGAATTGCAGGAAACCGATTTCAGGAGGTAGACTGGAATTGCATTGAAAGCATAGGAAAAGAGGCAGAACGTCCACAATGATGCACTTGGCCAAAAAGGGCGTATGCGTTTTTTCCTGAATATATTCAGGAAAAAACGCATACGCCCTTTTTGGCCAACCAAGCAAGCTTGCAAAGGAAATCTGCACTACAATGAAGTGTCACTTCCCCCCGGTCAAAAGGGCCATCTGAGAAAAGTGTAAAATCCAGAAAGGCAGGACAGGCCATGGAGAACTGGGAGCCTTGTTATGCTGATGGGCGGGATGTAAATTGCCAACAACCACTCGGGAGAAGTGTATGGTGTTTCCTGAAACATCTAAAAAACAAAGCAACAGAACCTAGGGCACTTCCACTTATGGTCCTATAGCTTAGGGAAATTAAAATCAAAAAGACACAGCCACCCCAAAGTTTGGAACGGCTCTGTTTACAAGAACCTCGTTTACAGTACAAGTTCAACATCGCAGAAAGGGAAAAATGGATAAAGAAGTTGTGGTATTCACTTACAAAGCAATATCACTCAGCAATGAAATCTATGTCATCAGGCCCTTAGCAGCACAATGAGTGGATTCAGGTAGGATGATTCTAACTGAAATAAGTCACACAGAAAAAGAAACATCATAAGATATCAGTAATACACGGAATGGAAACTTGGCTACACAGGAACTGAATTACAGAACAGAACAGGGTCTCAAATTTAGGAAAACAACTTATGCTTGCTTAAGGGTAAAGGTGAGTTGGGGTGCTGCATAAAACCAGAGATTGAAATGAGCACAGATAAAGTTCCTTAAGCCAAATATGGAATAGACAAGAGCTACTCCTTGCTCAACGAAATGGACTCAACACCGCATATTAAACGCCTAAGAATGTACCTGACTTGTAAGTATCTTAAAACCTATGGATTGCTATGTCTCTGAAAGAGAATCAAGCGTGTGTACAGGGGCATAAACGCAGCAGTGATAGGATTGGAGAGGTCGGTGAGCAAATGAGGACCCTTTGAAATCATATTGCATGGTACCCATTCCACGGGTTTCAACTACCCAGGTTTAAGGTATTCTTCCTTCAGCTAAAACATGCATGTGGAACCTAGAGTATGATCAACCATGTGATCGGGAGACGTGTTCAAATATGTCTCAGGTTTCCTCCCCTGGTACTCGGGTGCAACATTCCAGACGTTTTACTAACACTCTCCCCACTTGGAGAGTCAGTCCCTTTAACCTCCTGTTTGGCCCAGTTTGCAATTTCTGCGGAAGATGAACAGGAATAGCGAGAACCAATGAGAGACTAGCTGGAGGTGTCTGAACGGGCAAATTTAACTCTCATTTCCCACCAGGAAGAGGAATTAACCAAAGGCTCAGCATGCCGGGCCGGAACCAGATTAGGGCCTGAAACCATCCTGCGGTGTTGCGGCCAGGTCACAAGAAAGCGAGTTGAAGAAAGGAGCTCAGGGGCACTGTAATTCACAAACCTGCAGAGTTATAAATGACAGCTATCGTCCAAAAATAGACTGAAGTAAGGCTGCCAAGAGGACTTGAAAGCGGGGCAGAATTGCAGGAAACCGATTTCAGGAGGTAGACTGGAATTGCATTGAAAGCATAGGAAAAGAGGCAGAACGTCCACAATGATGCACTTGGCCAAAAAGGGCGTATGCGTTTTTTCCTGAATATATTCAGGAAAAAACGCATACGCCCTTTTTGGCCAACCAAGCAAGCTTGCAAAGGAAATCTGCACTACAATGAAGTCTCACTTCCCCCCGGTCAAAAGGGCCATCTGAAAAAAGTGTAAAATCCAGAAAGGCAACAGGCCATTGAGAACTGGGAGCCTTGTTATGCTGATGGGCGGGATGTAAATTGCCAACAGACACTTGGGAGAACTGTATGGTGTTTCCTGAAACATCTAAAAAACAAAGCAACAGAGCCTAGGGCACTTCCACTTATGGTCCTATAGCTTAGGGAAATTAAAATCAAAAAGACACAGCCACCCCAAAGTGTGGAACGGCTCTGTTTACAAGAACCTCGTTTACAGTACAAGTTCAACATCGCAGAAAGTGAAAAATGGATAAAGAAGTTGTGGTATTCACTTACAAAGCAATATCACTCAGCAATGAAATCTATGTCATCAGGCCCTTAGCAGCACAATGAGTGGATTCAGGTATGATGATTCTAACTGAAATAAGTCACACAGAAAAAGAAACATCATAAGATATCAGTAATACACGGAATGGAAACTTGGCTACACAGGAACTGAATTACAGAACAGAACAGGGTCTCAAATTTAGAAAACCAACTTATGCTTGCTTAAGGGTAAAGGTGAGTTGGGGTGCTGCATAAAACCAGAGATTGAAATGAGCACAGATAAAGTTCCTTAAGTCAAATATGGAATAGACAAGAGCTACTCCTTGCTCAACGAAATGGACTCAACACCGCATATTAAACGCCTAAGAATGTACCTGACTAGTAAGTATCTTAAAACCTATGGATTGCTATGTCTCCGAAAGAGAATCAAGCATGTGTACAGGGGCATAAACGCAGCAGTGATAGGATTGGAGAGGTTCGGTGAGCAAATGAAGACCCTTTGAAGTCATATTGCATGGTACCCATTACACGGGTCTTAACTCTCCAGGTTTAAGGTATTCTTCCTTCACCTAAAACATGCATGTGGAACCCAAGTATGATCAACCATGTGAACGGGAGACGTGTTCAAATATGTCTCAGTTTTCCTCCCCTGGTACTCGGGTGCAACATTCCAGACGCTTTACTAACACTCTCCCCACTTGGAGAGTCAGTCCCTTTAACCTCCTCTTTGGCCCAGTTTGCAATTTCTGCAGAAGATGAACAGGAATAGCGAGAACCAATGAGAGGCTAGCTGGAGGTGTCTGGACGGGCAAATTTAACTCTCATTTCCCACCAGGAAGAGGAATTAACCAAAGGCTCAGCATGCCGGGTCGGAACCAGATTAGGGCCTGAAGCCATCCTGCGGTGTTGCGGCCAGGTCACAAGAAAGCGAGTTGAAGAAAGGAGCTCAGGGGCACTGTAATTCACAAACCTGCAGAGTTATAAATGACAGCTATCATCCAAAAATAGACTGAAGTAAGGCTGCCAAGAGGACTTGAAAGCGGGGCAGAATTGCAGGAAACCGATTTCAGGAGGTAGACTGGAATTGCATTGAAAGCATAGGAAAAGAGGCAGAACGTCCACAATGATGCACTTGGGCAAAAAGGGCGTATGCGTTTTTTCCTGAATATATTCAGGAAAAAACGCATACGCCCTTTTTGGCCAACCAAGCAAGCTTGCAAAGGAAATCTGCACTACAATGAAGTCTCACTTCCCCCCGGTCAAAAGGGCCATCTGAAAAAAGTGTAAAATCCAGAAAGGCAGGACAGGCCATGGAGAACTGGGAGCCTTGTTATGCTGATGGGCGGGATGTAAATTGCCAACAACCACTCGGGAGAAGTGTATGGTGTTTCATGAAACATCTAAAAAACAAAGCAACAGAGCCTAGGGCACTGCCACTTATGGTCCTATAGCTTAGGGAAATTAAAATCAAAAAGACACAGCCACCCCAAAGTTTGGGACGCCTCTGTTTACAAGAACCTCGTTTACAGTACAAGTTCAACATCGCAGAAAGTGAAAAATGGATAAAGAAGTTGTGGTATTTACTTACAAAGCAATATCACTCAGCAATGAAATCTATGTCATCAGGCCCTTAGCATCACAATGAGTGGATTCAGGTATGATGATTCTAACTGAAATAAGTCACACAGAAAAAGAAACATCATAAGATATCAGTAATACACGGAATGTAAACTTGGCTACACAGGAACTGAATTACAGAACAGAACAGGGTCTCAAATTTAGAAAACCAACTTATGCTTGCTTAAGGGTAAAGGTGAGTTGGGGTGCTGCATAAAACCAGAGATTGAAATGAGCACAGATAAAGTTCCTTAAGTCAAATATGGAATAGACAAGAGCTACTCCTTGCTCAACGAAATGGACTCAACACCGCATATTAAACGCCTAAGAATGTACCTGACTAGTAAGTATCGTAAAACCTATGGATTGCTATGTCTCCAAAAGAGAATCAAGCATGTGTACAGGGGCATAAACGCAGCAGTGATAGGATTGGAGAGGTCGGTGAGCAAATGAAGACCCTTTGAAATCATATTGCATGGTACCCATTCAACGGGTTTCAACTACCCAGGTTTAAGGTATTCTTCCTTCAGCTAAAACATGCATGTGGAACCTAGAGTATGATCAACCATGTGATCGGGAGACGTGTTCAAATATGTCTCAGTTTTCCTCCCCTGGTACTCGGGTGCAACATTCCAGACGCTTTACTAACACTCTCCCCACTTGGAGAGTCAGTCCCTTTAACCTCCTGTTTGGCCCAGTTTGCAATTTCTGCGGAAGATGAACAGGAATAGCGAGAACCAATGAGAGGCTAGCTGGAGGTGTCTGGACGGGCAAATTTAACTCTCATTTCCCACCAGGAAGAGGAATTAACCAAAGGCTCAGCATGCCGGGCCGTAACCAGATTAGGGCCTGAAGCCATCCTGCGGTGTTGCGGCCAGGTCACAAGAAAGCGAGTTGAAGAAAGGAGCTCAGGGACACTGTAATTCACAAACCTGCAGAGTTATTAATGACAGCTATCGTCCAAAAATAGACTGAAGTAAGGCTACCAAGAGGACTTGAAAGCGGGGCAGAATTGCAGGAAACCGATTTCAGGAGGTAGACTGGAATTGCATTGAAAGCATAGGAAAAGAGGCAGAACGTCCACAATGATGCACTTGGCCAAAAAGGGCGTATGCGTTTTTTCCTGAATATATTCAGGAAAAAACACATACGCCCTTTTTGGCCAACCAAGCAAGCTTGCAAAGGAAATCTGCACTACAATGAAGTCTCACTTCCCCCCGGTCAAAAGGGCCATCTGAAAAAAGTGTAAAATCCAGAAAGGCAACAGGCCATTGAGAACTGGGAGCCTTCTTATGCTGATGGGCGGGATGTAAATTGCCAACAGACACTGGGGAGAAGTGTATGGTGTTTCCTGAAACATCTAAAAAACAAAGCAACAGAGCCTAGGGCACTTCCACTTATGGTCCTATAGCTTAGGGAAATTAAAATCAAAAAGACACAGCCACCCCAAAGTTTGGAACGGCTCTGTTTACAAGAACCTCGTTTACAGTACAAGTTCAACATCGCAGAAAGTGAAAAATGGATAAAGAAGTTGTGGTATTCACTTACAAAGCAATATCACTCAGCAATGAAATCTATGTCATCAGGCCCTTAGCAGCACAATGAGTGGATTCAGGTATGATGATTCTAACTGAAATAAGTCACACAGAAAAAGAAACATCATAAGATATCAGTAATACACGGAATGGAAACTTGGCTACACAGGAACTGAATTACAGAACAGAACAGGGTCTCAAATTTAGAAAACCAACTTATGCTTGCTTAAGGGTAAAGGTGAGTTGGGGTGCTGCATAAAACCAGAGATTGAAATGAGCACAGATAAAGTTCCTTAAGTCAAATATGGAATAGACAAGAGCTACTCCTTGCTCAACGAAATGGACTCAACACCGCATATTAAACGCCTAAGAATGTACCTGACTAGTAAGTATCTTAAAACCTATGGATTGCTATGTCTCCGAAAGAGAATCAAGCATGTGTACAGGGGCATAAACGCAGCAGTGATAGGATTGGAGAGGTTCGGTGAGCAAATGAAGACCCTTTGAAGTCATATTGCATGGTACCCATTACACGGGTCTTAACTCTCCAGGTTTAAGGTATTCTTCCTTCACCTAAAACATGCATGTGGAACCCAAGTATGATCAACCATGTGAACGGGAGACGTGTTCAAATATGTCTCAGTTTTCCTCCCCTGGTACTCGGGTGCAACATTCCAGACGCTTTACTAACACTCTCCCCACTTGGAGAGTCAGTCCCTTTAACCTCCTCTTTGGCCCAGTTTGCAATTTCTGCAGAAGATGAACAGGAATAGCGAGAACCAATGAGAGGCTAGCTGGAGGTGTCTGGACGGGCAAATTTAACTCTCATTTCCCACCAGGAAGAGGATTTAACCAAAGGCTCAGCATGCCGGGCCGGAACCAGATTAGGGCCTGAAGCCATCCGGCGGTGTTGCGGCCAGGTCACAAGAAAGCGAGTTGAAGAAAGGAGCTCAGGGGCACTGTAATTCACAAACCTGCAGAGTTATAAATGACAGCTATCGTCCAAAAATAGACTGAAGTAAGGCTGCCAAGAGGACTTGAAAGCGGGGCAGAATTGCAGGAAACCGATTTCAGGAGGTAGACTGGAATTGCATTGAAAGCATAGGAAAAGAGGCAGAACGTCCACAATGATGCACTTGGCCAAAAAGGGCGTATGCGTTTTTTCCGGAATATATTCAGGAAAAAACGCATACGCACTTTTTGGCCAACCAAGCAAGCTTGCAAAGGAAATCTGCACTACAATGAAGTCTCACTTCCCCCCGGTCAAAAGGGCCATCTGAAAAAAGTGTAAAATCCAGAAAGGCAGGACAGGCCATGGAGAAATGGGAGCCTTGTTATGCTGATGGGCGGGATGTAAATTGCCAACAGACACTCGGGAGAAGTGTATGGTGTTTCCTGAAACATCTAAAAAACAAAGAAACAGAGCCTAGGGCACTGCCACTTATGGTCCTATAGCTTAGGGAAATTAAAATCAAAAAGACACAGCCACCCCAAAGTTTGGGACGCCTCTGTTTACAAGAACCTCGTTTACAGTACAAGTTCAACATCACAGAAAGTGAAAAATGGATAAAGAAGTTGTGGTATTTACTTACAAAGCAATATCACTCAGCAATGAAATCTATGTCATCAGGCCCTTAGCATCACAATGAGTGGATTCAGGTATGATGATTCTAACTGAAATAAGTCACACAGAAAAAGAAACATCATAAGATATCAGTAATACACGGAATGTAAACTTGGCTACACAGGAACTGAATTACAGAACAGAACAGGGTCTCAAATTTAGAAAAACAACTTATGCTTCCTTAAGGGTAAAGGTGAGTTGGGGTGCTGCATAAAACCAGAGATTGAAATGAGCACAGATAAAGTTCCTTAAGTCAAATATGGAATAGACAAGAGCTACTCCTTGCTCAACGAAATGGACTCAACACCGCATATTAAACGCCTAAGAATGTACCTGACTAGTAAGTATCGTAAAACCTATGGATTGCTATGTCTCCAAAAGAGAATCAAGCATGTGTACAGGGGCACAAACGCAGCAGTGATAGGATTGGAGAGGTTCGGTGAGCAAATGAAGACCCTTTGAAGTCATATTGCATGGTACCCATTACACGAGTCTCAACTCTCCAGGTTTAAGGTATTCTTCCCTCAGCTAAAACATGCATGTGGAACCCAAGTATGATCAACCATGTGAACGGGAGACGTGTTCAAATATGTCTCAGTTTTCCTCCCCTGGTACTCGGGTGCAACATTCCAGACGCTTTACTAACACTCTCCCCACTTGGAGAGTCAGTCCCTTTAACCTCCTGTTTGGCCCAGTTTGCAATTTCTGCGGAAGATGAACAGGAATAGCGAGAACCAATGAGAGGCTAGCTGGAGGTGTCTGGACGGGCAAATTTAACTCTCATTTCCCACCAGGAAGAGGAATTAACCAAAGGCTCAGCATGCCGGGCCGGAACCAGATTAGGGCCTGAAGCCATCCTGCGGTGTTGCGGCCAGGTCACAACAAAGCGAGTTGAAGAAAGGAGCTAAGGGGCACTGTAATTCACAAACCTGCAGAGTTATAAATGACAGCTATCGTCCAAAAATAGACTGAAGTAAGGCTGCCAAGAGGACTTGAAAGCGGGGCAGAATTGCAGGAAACCGATTTCAGGAGGTAGACTGGAATTGCATTGAAAGCATAGGAAAAGAGGCAGAACGTCCACAATGATGCACTTGGCCAAAAAGGGCGTATGCGTTTTTTCCGGAATATATTCAGGAAAAAACGCATACGCCCTTTTTGGCCAACCAAGCAAGCTTGCAAAGGAAATCTGCACTACAATGAAGTCTCACTTCCCCCCGGTCAAAAGGGCCATCTGAAAAAAGTGTAAAATCCAGAAAGGCAACAGGCCATTGAGAACTGGGAGCCTTGTTATGCTGATGGGCGGGATGTAAATTGCCAACAGACACTCGGGAGAAGTGTATGGTGTTTCCTGAAACATCTAAAAAACAAAGCAACAGAGCCTAGGGCACTTCAACTTATGGTCCTATAGCTTAGGGAAATTAAAATCAAAAAGACACAGCCACCCCAAAGTTTGGAACGGCTCTGTTTACAAGAACCTCGTTTACAGTACAAGTTCAACATCGCAGAAAGTGAAAAATGGATAAAGAACTTGTGGTACTTACGTACAATGCAGTATCACTCAGCAATGAAATCTAAGTCATCAGGCCCGTAGCAGCATAATGAGTAGATTCAGATACGATGATTCTAACTGAAATAAGTCACACAGAAAAAGAAACATCATAAGATATCACTAATACACGGAATGTAAACTTGTCTACACAGGAACTGAATTCCAAAACAGAACAGGTTCTCAAATTTAGAAAACCAACTTATGCTTGCTTAAGGGGAAAGGTGAGTTGGGTTGCTGCATAAAACCAGAGATTGAAATGAGCACAGATAAAGTTCCTTAAGCCAAATATGGAATAGACAAGAGCTACTCCTTGCTCAACGAAATGGACTCAACACCGCATATTAAACGCCTAAGAATGTACCTGACTAGTAAGTATCTTAAAACCTATGGATTGCTATGTCTCCAAAAGAGAATCAAGCATGTGTACAGGGGCATAAACGCAGCAGTGATAGGATTGGAGAGGTTCGGTGAGCAAATGAAGACCCTTTGAAGTCATATTGCATGATACCCATTCCACGGGTTTCAACTACCCAGGTTTTAGGTATTCTTCCTTCAGCTAAAATATGCATGTGGAACCCAGAGTATGATCAACCATGTGATCGGGAGACGTGTTCAAATATGTCTCAGTTTTCCTCCCCTGGTACTCGGGTGCAACATTCCAGACGCTTTACTAACACTCTCCCCACTTGGAGAGTCAGCGCCTTTAACCTCCTGTTTGGCACAGTTTGCAATTTCTGCAGAAGATGAACAGGAATAGCGAGAACCAATGAGAGGCTAGCTGGAGGTGTCTGGACGGGCAAATTTAACTCTCATTTCCCAACAGGAAGAGAAAATAACCAAAGTCTCAGCGTGCCGTACCGGAACCAGATTGGGGCCTGAAGCCATCCTGCGGTGTTGCGGCCAGCTCAAAAGAAACCGAGTTGAAGAAAGGAGCTCAGGGGCACTGTAATTCACAAACCTGCAGAGTTATAAATGACAGCTATCGTCCAAAAATAGACTGAAGTAAGGCTGCCAAGAGGACTTGAAAGCGGGGCAGAATTGCAGGAAACCGATTTCAGGAGGTAGACTGGAATTGCATTGAAAGCATAGGAAAAGAGGCAGAACGTCCACAATGATGCACTTGGCCAAAAAGGGCGTATGCGTTTTTTCCTGAATATATTCAGGAAAAAACGCATACGCCCTTTTTGGCCAACCAAGCAAGCTTGCAAAGGAAATCTGCACTACAATGAAGTCTCACTTCCCCCCGGTCAAAAGGGCCATCTGAAAAAAGTGTAAAATCCAGAAAGGCAGGACAGGCCATGGAGAACTGGGAGCCTTGTTATGCTGATGGGCGGGATGTAAATTGCCAACAACCACTCGGGACAAGTGTATGGTGTTTCCTGAAACATCTAAAAAACAAAGCAACAGAACCTAGGGCACTTCCACTTATGGTCCTATAGCTTAGGGAAATTAAAATCAAAAAGACACAGCCACCCCAAAGTTTGGAACGGCTCTGTTTACAAGAACCTCGTTTACAGTACAAGTTCAACATCACAGAAAGTGAAAAATGGATAAAGAAGTTGTGGTATTTACTTACAAAGCAATATCACTCAGCAATGAAATCTGTGTCATCAGGCCCTTAGCAGCACAATGAGTGGATTCAGGTATGATGATTCTAACTGAAATAAGTCACGCAGAAAAAGAAACATCATAAGATATCAGTAATACACGGAATGTAAACTTGGCTACACAGGAACTGAATTACAGAACAGAACAGGGTCTCAAATTTAGAAAACCAACTTATGCTTGCTTAAGGGTAAAGGTGAGTTGGGGTGCTGCATAAAACCAGAGATCGAAATGAGCACAGATAAAGTTCCTTAAGCCAAATATGGAATAGACAAGAGCTACTCCTTGCTCAACGAAATGGACTCAACACCGCATATTAAACGCCTAAGAATGTACCTGACTAGTAAGTATCTTAAAACCTATGGATTGCTATGTCTCCGAAAGAGAATCAAGCATGTGTACAGGGGCATAAACGCAGCAGTGATAGGATTGGAGAGGTTCGGTGAGCAAATGAAGACCCTTTGAAGTCATATTGCATCGTACCCATTACACGGGTCTTAACTCTCCAGGTTTAAGGTATTCTTCCTTCAGCTAAAACATGCATGTGGAACCCAAGTATGATCAACCATGTGAACGGGAGACGTGTTCAAATATGTCTCAGTTTTCCTCCCCTGGTACTCGGGTGCAACATTCCAGACGCTTTACTAACACTCTCCCCACTTGGAGAGTCAGCGCCTTTAACCTCCTGTTTGGCCCAGTTTGCAAATTCTGTGGAAGATGAACAGGAATAGCGAGAACCAATGAGAGACTAGCTGGAGGTGTCTGGACGGGCAAATTTAACTCTCATTTCCCACCAGGAAGAGGAAATAACCAAAGGCTCAGCATGCCATGCCGGAACCAGATTAGGGCCTGAAGCCATCCTGCGGTGTTGCGGCCAGCTCACAAGAAAGCAAGTTGAAGAAAGGAGCTCAGGGGCACTGTAATTCACAAACCTGCAGAGTTATAAATGACAGCTATCGTCCATAAATAGACTGAAGTAAGGCTGCCAAGAGGACTTGAAAGCGGGGCAGAATTGCAGGAAACCGATTTCAGGAGGTAGACTGGAATTGCATTGAAAGCATAGGAAAAGAGGCAGAACGTCCACAATGATGCACTTGGCCAAAAAGGGCGTATGCGTTTTTTCCTGAATATATTCAGGAAAAAACGCATACGCCCTTTTTGGCCAACCAAGCAAGCTTGCAAAGGAAATCTGCACTACAATGAAGTCTCACTTCCCCCCGGTCAAAAGGGCCATCTGAAAAAAGTGTAAAATCCAGAAAGGCAGGACAGGCCATGGAGAACTGGGAGCCTTGTTATGCTGATGGGCGGGATGTAAATTGCCAACAACCACTCGGGAGAAGTGTATGGTGTTTCCTGAAACATCTAAAAAACAAAGCAACAGAGCCTAGGGCACTTCCACTTATGGTCCTATAGCTTAGGGAAATTAAAATCAAAAAGACACAGCCACCCCAAAGTTTGGAACGGCTCTGTTTACAAGAACCTCGTTTAAAACACAAGTTCAACATCGCAGAAAGTGAAAAATGGATAAAAAAGTTGTGGTATTTACTTACAAAGCAATATCACTCAGCAATGAAATCTGTGTCATCAGGCCCTTAGCAGCACAATGAGTGGATTCAGGTATGATGATTCTAACTGAAATAAGTCACACAGAAAAAGAAACATCATAAGATATCAGTAATACACGGAATGGAAACTTGGCTACACAGGAACTGAATTACAGAACAGAACAGGGTCTCAAATTTAGAAAACCAACTTATGCTTGCTTAAGGGGCAAGGTGAATTGGGGTGCCGCATAACCAGAGATCGAAATGAGCACAGATAAAGTTCCTTAAGTCAAATATGGAATAGACAAGAGCTACTCCTTGCTCAACGAAATGGACTCAACACCGCATATTAAACGCCTAAGAATGTACCTGACTAGTAAGTATCTTAAAACCTATGGATTGCTATGTGTCCGAAAGAGAATCAAGCATGTGTACAGGGGCATAAACACAGCAGTGATAGGATTGGAGAGGTTCGGTGAGCAAATGAAGAACCTTTGAAGTCATATTGTATGGTACCCATTCCACGGGTCTCAACTCTCCAGGTTTAAGGTATTCTTCCTTCAGCTAAAACATGCATGTGGAACCCAAGTATGATCAACCATGTGAACGGGAGACGTGTTCAAATATGTCTCAGTTTTCCTCCCCTGGTACTCGGGTGCAACATTCCAGACGCTTTACTAACACTCTCCCCACTTGGAGAGTCAGCGCCTTTAACCTCCTGTTTGGCCCAGTTTGCAATTTCTGCGGAAGATGAACAGGAATAGCGAGAACCAATGAGAGACTAGCTGGAGGTGTCTGGACGGGCAAATTTAACTCTCATTTCCCACCAGGAAGAGGAAATAACCAAAGGCTCAGCATGCCATGCCGGAACCAGATTAGGGCCTGAAGCCATCCTGCGGTGTTGCGGCCAGCTCACAAGAAAGCAAGTTGAAGAAAGGAGCTCAGGGGCACTGTAATTCACAAACCTGCAGAGTTATAAATGACAGCTATCGTCCATAAATAGACTGAAGTAAGGCTGCCAAGAGGACTTGAAAGCGGGGCAGAATTGCAGGAAACCGATTTCAGGAGGTAGAGTGGAATTGCATTGAAAGCATAGGAAAAGGCAGAACGTACACAATGATGCACTTGGGCAAAAAGGGCGTATGCGTTTTTTCCTGAATATATTCAGGAAAAAACGCATACGCACTTTTCGGCCAACCAAGCAAGCTTGCAAAGGAAATCTGCACTACAATGAAGTCTCACTTCCCCCCGGTCAAAAGGGCCATCTGAAAAAAGTGTAAAATCCAGAAAGGCAGGACAGGCCATGGAGAACTGGGAGCCTTGTTATGCTGATGGGCGGGATGTAAATTGCCAACAACCACTCGGGAGAAGTGTATGGTGTTTCCTGAAACATCTAAAAAACAAAGCAACAGAACCTAGGGCACTTCCACTTATGGTCCTATAGCTTAGGGAATTTAAAATCAAAAAGACACAGCCACCCCAAAGTTTGGAACGGCTCTGTTTACAAGAAACTCGTTTACAGTACAAGTTCAACATCGCAGGAAGTGAAAAATGGATAAAGAATTTGTGGTATTTACGTACAAAGCAATATCACTCAGCAATGAAATCTGTGTCATCAGGCCCGTAGCAGCATAATGAGTGGATTCAGGTACGATGATTCTAACTGAAATAAGTCACACAGAAAAAGAAACATCATAAGATATCAGTAATACACGGAATGGAAACTTGGCTACACAGGAACTGAATTACAGAACAGAACAGGGTCTCAAATTTAGAAAACCAACTTATGCTTGCTTAAGGGGAAAGGTGAGTTGGGGTGCTGCATAAAACCAGAGATTGAAATGAGCACAGATAAAGTTCCTTAAGCCAAATATGGAATAGACAAGAGCTACTCCTTGCTCAACGAAATGGACTCAACACCCCATATTAAACGCCTAAGAATGTACCTGACTAGTAAGTATCTTAAAACCTATGGATTGCTATGTCTCCGAAAGAGAATCAAGCATGTGTACAGGGGCATAAACGCAGCAGTGATAGGATTGGAGAGGTTCGGTGAGCAAATGAAGACCCTTTGAAGTCATATTGCATGGTACCCATTCCACGGGTTTCAAATACCCAGGTTTAAGGTATTCTTCCTTCAGCTAAAACATGCATGTGGAACCCAAGTATGATCAACCATGTGAACGGGAGACGTGTTCAAATATGTCTCAGTTTTCCTCCCCTGGTACTCGGGTGCAACATTCCAGACGCTTTACTAACACTCTCCCCACTTGGAGAGTCAGCGCCTTTAACCTCCTGTTTGGCCCAGTTTGCAATTTCTGCGGAAGATGAACAGGAATAGCGAGAACCAATGCGAGACTAGCTGGAGGTGTCTGGACGGGCAAATTTAACTCTCATTTACCACCAGAAAGAGGAAATAACCAAAGGCTCAGCATGCCGGGCCGGAACCAGATTAGGGCCTGAAGCCATCCTGCGGTGTTGCGGCCAGCTCAAAAGAAAGCGAGTTGAAGAAAGCAACTCAGGGGCACTGTAATTCACAAACCTGCAGAGTTATAAATGACAGCTATCGTCCAAAAATAGACTGAAGTAAGGCTGCCAAGAGGACTTGAAAGCGGGGCAGAATTGCAGGAAACTGATTTCAGGAGGTAGACTGGAATTGCATTGAAAGCATAGGAAAAGAGGCAGAACGTACACAATGATGCACTTGGCCAAAAAGGGCGTATGCGTTTTTTCCTGAATATATTCAGGAAAAAACGCATACGCCCGTTTTGGCCAACCAAGCAAGCTTGCAAAGGAAATCTGCACTACAATGAAGTCTCACTTCCCCCCGGTTAAAAGGGCCATCTGAAAAAAGTGTAAAATCCAGAAAGGAAGGACAGGCCATGGAGAACTGGGAGCCTTGTTATGCTGATGGGCGGGATGTAAATTGCCAACAACCACTCGGGAGAAGTGTATGGTGTTTCCTGAAACATCTAAAAAACAAAGCAACAGAACCTAGGGCACTGCCACTTATGGTCCTATAGCTTAGGGAAATTAAAATCAAAAAGACACAGCCACCCCAAAGTTTGGAACGGCTCTGTTTACAAGAACCTCGTTTACAGTACAAGTTCAACATCGCAGAAAGTGAAAAATGGATAAAGAAGTTGTGGTATTTACGTACAAAGCAATATCACTCAGCAATGAAATCTGTGTCATCAGGCCCTTAGCAGCATAATGAGTGTATTAAGGTACGATGATTCTAACTGAAATAAGTCACGCAAAAAAAGAAACATCATAAGATATCACTAATACACGGAATGTAAACTTGGCTACACAGGAACTGCATTCCAAAACAGAACAGGGTCTCAAATTTAGAAAACCAACTTATGCTTGCTTAAGGGTAAAGGTGAGTTGGGTTGCTGCATAAAACCAGAGATTGAAATGAGCACAGATAAAGTTCCTTAAGCCAAATATGGAATAGACAAGAGCTACTCCTTGCTCAACGAAATGGACTCAAACCCCATATTAAACGCCTAAGAATGTACCTGACTAGTAAGTATCTTAAAACCTATGGACTGCTATGTCTCCAAAAGAGAATCAAGCGTGTGTACAGGGGCACAAACGCAGCAGTGATAGGATTGGAGAGGTTCGGTGAGCAAATGAAGACCCTTTGAAGTCATATTGCATGGTACCCATTACACGGGTCTCAACTCTCCAGGTTTAAGGTATTCTTCCTTCAGCTAAAACATGCATGTGGAACCCAGAGTATGATCAACCATGTGATTGGGAGACGTGTTCAAATATGTCTCAGTTTTCCTCCCCTGGTACTCGGGTGCAACATTCCAGACGCTTTACTAACACTCTCCCGACTTGGAGAGTCAGTCCCTTTAACCTCCTGTTTCGCCCAGTTTGCAATTTCTGCGGAAGATGAACAGGAATAGTGAGAACCAATGAGAGGCTAGCTGGAGGTGTCTGGACGGGCAAATTTAACTGTCATTTCCCACCAGGAAGAGGAATTAACCAAAGGCTCAGCATGCCGGGCCGGAACCAGATTAGGGCCTGAAGCCATCCTGCGGTGTTGTGGCCAGGTCACAAGAAAGCGAGTTGAAGAAAGGAGCTCAGGGGCACTGCAATTCACAAACCTGCAGAGTTATAAATGACAGCTATCGTCCAAAAATAGACTGAAGTAAGGCTGCCAAGAGGACTTGAAAGCGGGGCAGAATTGCAGGAAACCGATTTCAGGAGGTAGACTGGAATTGCATTGAAAGCATAGGAAAAGAGGCAGAACGTACACAATGATGCACTTGGCCAAAAAGGGCATATGCGTTTTTTCCTGAATATATTCAGGAAAAAACGCATACGCCCTTTTTGGCCAACCAAGCAAGCTTGCAAAGGAAATCTGCACTACAATGCAGTCTCACTTCTCCCCGGTCAAAAGGGCCATCTGAAAAAAGTGTAAAATCCAGAAAGGCAGGACAGGACATGGAGAACTGGGAGACTTGTTATGCTGATGGGCGGGATGTAAATTGCCAACAGACACTCAGGAGAAGTGTATGGTGTTTCCTGAAACATCTAAAAAACAAAGCAACAGAGCCTAGGGCACTTCCGCTTATGGTCCTATAGCTTAGGGAAATTAAAATCAAAAAGACACAGCCACCCCAAAGTTTGGGACGCCTCCGTTTACAAGAACCTCGTTTACCATACAAGTTCAATATCACAGAAAGTGAAAAATGGATAAAGAACTTGTGGTACTTACGTACAATGCAGTATCACTCAGCAAAGAAGTCTATGTCATCAGGCCCGTAGCAGCATAATGAGTGGATTCAGGTACGATGATTCTAACTGAAATAAGTCACACAGAAAAAGAAACATCATAAGATATCAGTAATACACGGAATGTAAACTTGGCTACACAGGAACTGCATTCCAAAACAGAACAGGGTCTCAAATTTAGAAAACCAACTTATGCTTGCTTAAGGGGAAAGGTGAATTGGGGTGCTGCATAACCAGAGATCGAAATGAGCACAGATAAAGTTCCTTAAGCCAAATATGGAATAGACAAGAGCTACTCCTTGCTCAACGAAATGGACTCAACACCGCATATTAAACGCCTAAGAATGTACCTGACTAGTAAGTATCTTAAAACCTATGGATTGCTATGTCTCCGAAAGAGAATCAAGCATGTGTACAGGGGCATAAACGCAGCAGTGATAGGATTGGAGAGGTTCGGTGAGCAAATGAAGAACCTTTGAAGTCATATTGTATGGTACCCATTCCACGGGTTTCAACTACCGAGGTTTAAGGTATTCTTCCTTCAGCTAAAACATGCATGTGGAACCCAAGTATGATCAACCATGTGAACGGGAGACGTGTTCAAATATGTCTCAGTTTTCCTCCCCTGGTACTCGGG
This sequence comes from Delphinus delphis, assembly GCF_949987515.2. NCBI lineage: Eukaryota > Metazoa > Chordata > Mammalia > Artiodactyla > Delphinidae > Delphinus > Delphinus delphis. Next base: position 60,266 of record NW_027193075.1, read on the forward strand.
TGCAACATTCCAGACGCTTTACTAACACTCTCCCCACTTGGAGAGTCAGTCCCTTTAACCTCCTGTTTGGCCCAGTTTGCAATTTCTGCGGAAGATGAACAGGAATAGCGAGAACCAATGAGAGACTAGCTGGAGGTGTCTGGACGGGCAAATGTAACTCTCATTTCCCACCAGGAAGAGGAAATAACCAAAGGCTCAGCGTGCCGTGCCGGAACCAGATAAGGGCCTGAAGCCATCCTGCGGTGTTGCGGCCAGGTCACAAGAAAGCGAGTTGAAGAAACGAGCTCAGGGGCACTGTAATTCACAAACCTGCAGAGTTATAAATGACAGCTATCGTCCAAAAATAGACTGAAGTAAGGCTGCCAAGAGGACTTGAAAGCGGGGCAGAATTGCAGGAAACCGATTTCAGGAGGTAGACTGGAATTGCATTGAAAGCATAGGAAAAGAGGCAGAACGTACACAATGATGCACTTGGCCAAAAAGGGCGTATGCGTTTTTTCCTGAATATATTCAGGAAAAAACGCATACGCCCTTTTTGGCCAACCAAGCAAGCTTGCAAAGGAAATCTGCACTACAATGAAGTCTCACTTCCCCCCAGTCAAAAGGGCCATCTGAAAAAAGTATAAAATCCAGAAAGGCAGGACAGGCCATGGAGAACTGGGAGCCTTGTTATGCTGATGGGCGGGATGTAAATTGCCAACAACCACTCGGGAGAAGTGTATGGTGTTTCCTGAAACATCTAAAAAACAAAGCAACAGAACCTAGGGCACTTCCACTTATGGTCCTATAGCTTAGGGAAATTAAAATCAAAAAGACACAGCCACCCCAAAGTTTGGAACGGCTCTGTTTACAAGAACCTCGTTTACAGTACAAGTTCAACATCGCAGAAAGTGAAAAATGGATAAAGAAGTTGTGGTATTTACGTACAAAGCAATATCACTCAGCAATGAAATCTGTGTCATCAGGCCCGTAGCAGCATAATGAGTGGATTCAGGTACGATGATTCTAACTGAAATAAGTCACACAGAAAGAGAAACATCATAAGATATCACTAATACACGGAATGTAAACTTGGCTACACAGGAACTGCATTCCAAAACAGAACAGGGTCTCAAATTTAGAAAACCAACTTATGCTTGCTTAAGGGTAAAGGTGAGTTGGGGTGCTGCATAAAACCAGAGATTGAAATGAGCACAGATAAAGTTCCTTAAGCCAAATATTGAATAGACAAGAGCTACTCCTTGCTCAACGAAATGGACACAAAACCCCATATTAAACGCCTAAGAATGCACCTGACTAGTAAGTATCGTAAAACCTATGGATTGCTATGTCTCCGAAAGAGAATCAAGCGTGTGTACAGGGGCATAAACGCAGCAGTGATAGGATTGGAGAGGTTCGTGAGCAAATGAAGACCCTTTGAAGTCATATTGCATGGTACCCATTCCACGGGTTTCAACTACCCAGGTTTAAGGTATTCTTCCTTCATCTAAAACATGCATGTGGAACCTAGAGTATGATCAACCATGTGATCGGGAGACGTGTCAAATATGTCTCAGTTTTCGTAACCTGGTACTCGGGTGCAACATTCCAGACGCTTTACTAACACTCTCCCCACTTGGAGAGTCAGCGCCTTTAACCTCCTGTTTGGCCCAGTTTGCAATTTCTGTGGAAGATGAACAGGAATAGCGAGAACCAATGAGAGGCTAGCTGGAGGTGTCTGGATGGGCAAATTTAACTCTCATTTCCCACCAGGAAGAGGAATTAACCAAAGGCTCAGCGTGCCGTGCCAGAACCAGATTAGGGCCTGAAGACATCCTGCGGTGTTGCGGCCAGGTCACAAGAAAGCGAGTTGAAGAAAGGAGCTCAGGGGCACTGCAATTCACAAACCTGCAGAGTTATAAATGACAGCTATCGTCCAAAAATAGACTGAAGTAAGGCTGCCAAGAGGACTTGAAAGTGGGGCAGAATTGCAGGAAACCGAGTTCAGGAGGTAGACTGGAATTGCATTGAAAGCATAGGAAAAGAGGCAGAACGTCCACAATGATGCACTTGGCCAAAAAGGGCGTATGCGTTTTTTCCTGAATATATTCAGGAAAAAACGCATACGCCCTTTTTGGCCAACCAAGCAAGCTTGCAAAGGAAATCTGCACTACAATGAAGTCTCACTTCCCCCCGGTCAAAAGGGCCATCTGAAAAAAGTGTAAAATCCAGAAAGGCAGGACAGGCCATGGAGAACTGGGAGCCTTGTTATGCTGATGGGCGGGATGTAAATTGCCAACAACCACTTGGGAGAAGTGTATGGTGTTTCCTGAAACATCTAAAAAACAAAGCAACAGAACCTAGGGCACTTCCACTTATGGTCCTATAGCTTAGGGAAATTAAAATCAAAAAGACACAGCCACCCCAAAGTTTGGAACGGCTCTGTTTACAAGAACCTCGTTTACAGTACAAGTTCAACATCGCAGAAAGTGAAAAATGGATAAAGAAGTTGTGGTATTTACTTACAAAGCAATATCACTCAGCAATGAAATCTGTGTCATCAGGCCCTTAGCAGCACAATGAGTGGATTCAGGTATGATGATTCTAACTGAAATAAGTCACACAGAAAAAGAAACATCATAAGATATCACTAATACACGGAATGTAAACTTGGCTACACAGGAACTGCATTCCAAAACAGAACAGGGTCTCAAATTTAGAAAACCAACTTATGCTTGCTTAAGGGGAAAGGTGAGTTGGGTTGCTGCATAAAACCAGAGATTGAAATGAGCACAGATAAAGTTCCTTAAGCCAAATATGGAATAGACAAGAGCTACTCCTTGCTCAACGAAATGGACTCAACACCCCATATTAAACGCCTAAGAATGTACCTGACTAGTAAGTATCTTAAAACCTATGGATTGCTAGGTCTCCAAAAGAGAATCAAGCGTGTGTACAGGGGCATAAATGCAGCAGTGATAGGATTGGAGAGGTTCGGTGAGCAAATGAAGACCCTTTGAAGTCATATTGCATGGTACCCATTCCACGGGTCTCAACTCTCCAGGTTTAAGGTATTCTTCCTTCAGCTAAAACATGCATGTGGAACCCAGAGTATGATCAACCATGTGATCGGGAGACGTGTTCAAATATGTCTCAGTTTTCCTCCCCTGGTACTCGGGTGCAACATTCCAGACGCTTTACTAACACTCTCCCCACTTGGAAAGTCAGCGCCTTTAACCTCCTGTTTGTCCCAGTTTGCAATTTCTGCGGAAGATGAACAGGAATAGCGAGAACCAATGAGAGGCTAGCTGGAGGTGTCTGGACGGGCAAATTTAACTCTCATTTCCCACCAGGAAGAGGAAATAACCAAAGGCTCAGCGTGCCGTGCCGGAACCAGATTAGGGCCTGAAGCCATCCTGCGGTGTTGCGGCCAGGTCACAAGAAAGCGAGTTGAAGAAAGGAGCTCAGGGGCACTGTAATTCACAAACCTGCAGAGTTATAAATGACAGCTATCGTCCAAAAATAGACTGAAGTAAGGCTGCCAAGAGGACTTGAAAGCGGGGCAGAATTGCAGGAAACCGATTTCAGGAGGTAGACTGGAATTGCATTGAAAGCATAGGAAAAGAGGCAGAACGTCCACAATGATGCACTTGGCCAAAAAGGGCGTATGCGTTTTTTCCTGAATATATTCAGGAAAAAACGCATACGCCCTTTTTGGCCAACCAAGCAAATTTGCAAAGGAAATCTGCACTACAATGAAATCTCACTTCCCCCCGGTAAAGGGCCATCTGAAAAAAGTGTAAACTCCAGAAAGGCAGGACAGGCCATGGAGAACTGGGAGCCTTGTTATGCTGATGGGCGGGATGTAAATTGCCAACAGACACTCAGGAGAAGTGTATGGTGTTTCCTGAAACATCTAAAAAACAAAGCATCAGAGCCTAGGGCACTTCCACTTATGGTCCTATAGCTTAGGGAAATTAAAATCAAAAAGACACAGCCACCCCAAAGTTTGGGACGCCTCCGTTTACAAGAACCTCGTTTACCGTACAAGTTCAATATCACAGAAAGTGAAAAATGGATAAAGAACTTGTGGTACTTACGTACAATGCAGTATAACTCAGTAATGAAATCTATGTCATCAGGCCCGTAGCAGCATAATGAGTGGATTCAGGTATGATGATTCTAACTGAAATAAGTCACACAGAAAAAGAAACATCATAATATATCAGTAATACACGGAATGTAAACTTGGCTACACAGGAACTGAATTACAGAACAGAACAGGGTCTCAAATTTAGAAAACCAACTTATGCTTGCTTAAGGGGAAAGGTGAATTGGGGTGCTGCATAACCAGAGATCGAAATGAGCACAGATAAAGTTCCTTAAGCCAAATATGGAATAGACAAGAGCTACTCCTTGCTCAACGAAATGGACTCAACACCGCATATTAAATGCCTAAGAATGTACCTGACTAGTAAGTATCTTAAAACCTATGGATTGCTATGTCTCCGAAAGAGAATCAAGCATGTGTACAGGGGCATAAACGCAGCAGTGATAGGATTGGAGTGGTTCGGTGAGCAAATGAAGAACCTTTGAAGTCATATTGTATGGTACCCATTCCACGGGTTTCAACTACCGAGGTTTAAGGTATTCTTCCTTCAGCTTAAACATGCATGTGGAACCCAAGTATGATCAACCATGTGAACGGGAGACGTGTTCAAATATGTCTCAGTTTTCCTCCCCTGGTACTCGGGTGCAACATTCCAGACGCTTTACTAACACTCTCCCCACTTGGAGAGTCAGCGCCTTTAACCTCCTGTTTGGCCCAGTTTGCAATTTCTGCGGAAGATGAACAGGAATAGCGAGAACCAATGAGAGACTAGCTGGAGGTGTGTGGACGGGCAAATTTAACTCTCATTTCCCACCAGGAAGAGGAAATAACCAAAGGCTCAGCGTGCCGTGCCGGAACCAGATTAGGGCCTGAAGCCATCCTGCGGTGTTGCGGCCAGCTCACAAGAAAGCGAGTTGAAGAAAGGAGCTCAGGGGCACTGTAATTCACAAACCTGCAGAGTTATAAATGACAGCTATCGTCCAAAAATAGACTGAAGTAAGGCTGCCAAGAGGACTTGAAAGCGGGGCAGAATTGCAGGAAACCGATTTCAGGAGGTAGACTGGAATTGCATTGAAAGCATAGGAAAAGAGGCAGAACGTACACAATGATGCACTTGGCCAAAAAGGGCGTATGCGTTTTTTCCTGAATATATTCAGGAAAAAACGCATACGCCCTTTTTGGCCAACCAAGCAAGCTTGCAAAGGAAATCTGCACTACAATGAAGTCTCACTTCCCCCCGGTCAAAAGGGCCATCTGAAAAAAGTGTAAAATCCAGAAAGGCAGGACAGGCCATGGAGAACTGGGAGCCTTGTTATGCTGATGGGCGGGATGTAAATTGCCAACAACCACTCGGGAGAAGTGTATGGTGTTTCCTGAAACATCTAAAAAACAAAGCAACAGAACCTAGGGCACTTCAACTTATGGTCCTATAGCTTAGGGAAATTAAAATCAAAAAGACACAGCCACCCCAAAGTTTGGGACGGCTCTGTTTACAAGAACCTCGTTTACAGTACAAGTTCAACATCGCAGAAAGTGAAAAATGGATAAAGAAGTTGTGGTGTTTACGTACAAAGCAATATCACTCAGCAATGAAATCTGTGTCATCAGGCCCGTAGCAGCATAATGAGTGGATTCAGGTACGATGATTCTAACTGAAATAAGTCACACAGAAAGAGAAACATCATAAGATATCACTAATACACGGAATGTAAACTTGGCTACACAGGAACTGCATTCCAAAAGAGAACAGGGTCTCAAATTTAGAAAACCAACTTATGCTTGCTTAAGGTGAAAGGTGAGTTGGGGTGCTGCATAAAACCAGAGATTGAAATGAGCACAGATAAAGTTCCTTAAGTCAAATATGGAATAGACAAGAGCTACTCCTTGCTCAACGAAATGGACACAAAACCCCATATTAAACGCCTAAGAATGAACCTGACTAGTAAGTATCGTAAAACCTATGGATTGCTATGTCTCCGAAAGAGAATCAAGCGCGTGTACAGGGGCATAAACGCAGCATTGATAGGATTGGAGAGGTTCGTGAGCAAATGAAGACCCTTTGAAGTCATATTGCATGGTACCCATTCCACGGGTTTCAACTACCCAGGTTTAAGGTATTCTTCCTTCATCTAAAACATGCATGTGGAACCTAGAGTATGATCAACCATGTGATCGGGAGACGTGTTCAAATATGTCTCAGTTTTCGTACCCTGGTACTCGGGTGCAACATTCCAGACGCTTTACTAACACTCTCCCCACTTGGAGAGTCAGTCCCTTTAACCTCCTGTTTGGCCCAGTTTGCAATTTCTGTGGAAGATGAACAGGAATAGTGAGAACAAATGAGAGGCTAGCTGGAGGTGTCTGGACGGGCAAATTTAACTCTCATTTCCCACCAGGAAGAGGAATTAACCAAAGGCTCAGCGTGCCGTGCCAGAACCAGATTAGGGCCTGAAGCCATCCTGCGGTGTTGCGGCCAGGTCACAAGAAAGCGAGTTGAAGAAAGGAGCTCAGGGGCACTGCAATTCACAAACCTGCAGAGTTATAAATGACAGCTATCGTCCAAAAATAGACTGAAGTAAGGCTGCCAAGAGGACTTGAAAGCGGGGCAGAATTGCAGGAAACTGATTTCAGGAGGTAGACTGGAATTGCATTGAAAGCATAGGAAAAGAGGCAGAACGTCCACAATGATGCACTTGGCCAAAAAGGGCGTATGCGTTTTTTCCTGAATATATTCAGGAAAAAACGCATACGCCCTTCTTGGCCAACCAAGCAAGCTTGCAAAGGAAATCTGCACTACAATGAAGTCTCACTTCCCCCCGGTCAAAAGGGCCATCTGAAAAAAGTGTAAAATCCAGAAAGGCAGGTCAGGCCATGGAGAACTGGGAGCCTTGTTATGCTGATGGGCGGGATGTAAATTGCGAACAACCACTCTGGAGAAGTGTATGGTGTTTCCTGAAACATCTAAAAAACAAAGCAACAGAGCCTAGGGCACTTCCACTTATGGTCCTATAGCTTAGGGAAATTAAAATCAAAAAGACACAGCCACCCCAAAGTTTGGAACGGCTCTGTTTACAAGAACCTCGTTTTCAGTACAAGTTCAACATCTCAGAAAGTGAAAAATGGATAAAGAAGTTGCGGTATTTACTTACAAAGCAATATCACTCAGCAATGAAATCTATGTCACCAGGCCCTTAGCAGCACAATGAGTGGATTCAGGTATGATGATTCTAACTGAAATAAGTCACACAGAAAAAGAAACATCATAAGATATCAGTAATACACAGAATGGAAACTTGGCTACACAGGAACTGAATTACAGAACAGAACAGGGACTCAAATTTAGAAAACCAACTTATGCTTGCTTAAGGGTGAAGGTGAGTAGGGGTGCTGCATAAAACCAGAGATTGAAATGAGCACAGATAAAGTTCCTTTAGCCAAATATGGAATAGACAAGAGCTACTCCTTGCTCAACGAAATGGACTCAACACCCCATATTAAACGCCTAAGAATGTACCTGACTAGTAAGTATCTTAAAACCTATGGATTGCTATGTCTCCGAAAGAGAATCAAGCATGTGTACAGGGGCATAAACGCAGCAGTGATAGGATTGGAGAGGTTCGGTGAGCAAATGAAGACCCTTTGAAGTCATATTGCATGGTACCCATTACACGGGTCTTAACTCTCCATGTTTAAGGTATTCTTCCTTCAGCTAAAACATGCATGTGGAACCCAAGTATGATCAATCATGTGAACGGGAGACGTGTTCAAATATGTCTCAGTTTTCCTCCCCTGGTACTCGGGTGCAACATTCCAGACGCTTTACTAACACTCTCCCCACTTGGAGAGTCAGCGCCTTTAACCTCCTGTTTGGCCCAGTTTGCAAATTCTGCGGAAGATGAACAGGAATAGCGAGAACCAATGAGAGACTACCTGGAGGTGTCTGGACGGGCAAACTTAACTCTCATTTCCCACCAGGAAGAGGAAATAACCAAAGGCTCAGCGTGCCGTGCCGGAACCAGATTAGGGCCTGAAGCCATCCTGCGGTGTTGCGGCCAGGTCACAAGAAAGCGAGTTGAAGAAAGGAGCTCAGGGGCACTGTAATTCACAAACCTGCAGAGTTATAAATGACAGCTATCGTCCAAAAATAGACTGAAGTAAGGCTGCCAAGAGGACTTGAAAGCGGGGCAGAATTGCAGGAAACCGATTTCAGGAGGTAGACTGGAATTGCATTGAAAGCATAGGAAAAGAGGCAGAACGTCCACAATGATGCACTTGGCCAAAAAGGGCGTATGCGTTTTTTCCTGAATATATTCAGGAAAAAACGCATACGCACTTTTTGGCCAACCAAGCAAGCTTGCAAAGGAAATCTGCACTACAATGAAGTCTCACTTCCCCCCGGTCAAAAGGGCCATCTCAAAAAAGTGTAAAATCCAGAAAGGCAGGACAGGCCATGGAGAACTGGGAGCCTTGTTATGCTGATGGGCGGGATGTAAATTGCCAACAGACACTCGGGAGAAGTGTATGGTGTTTCCTGAAACATCTAAAAAACAAAGCAACAGAGCCTAGGGCACTTCCACTTATGGTCCTATAGCTTAGGGAAATTAAAATCAAAAAGACACAGCCACCCCAAAGTTTGGAATGGCTCTGTTTACAAGAACCTCGTTTACAGTACAAGTTCAACATCGCAGAAAGTGAAAAATGGATAAAGAAGTTGTGGTATTTACTTACAAAGCAATATCACTCAGCAATGAAATCTGTGTCATTAGGCCCTTAGCAGCACAATGAGTGGATTCAGGTATGATGATTCTAACTGAAATAAGTCACACAGAAAAAGAAACATCATAAGATATCAGTAATACACGGAATGTAAACTTGGCTACACAGGAACTGAATTACAGAACAGAACAGGGTCTCAAATTTAGAAAACCAACTTATGCTTGCTTAAGGGGAAAGGTGAGTTGGGGTGCTGCATAAAACCAGAGATTGAAATGCGCACAGATAAAGTTCCTTAAGCCAAATATGGAATAGACAAGAGCTACTCCTTGCTCAACGAAATGGACTCAACACCGCATATTAAATGCCTAAGAATGTACCTGACTAGTAAGTATCTTAAAACCTATGGATTGCTATGTCTCCGAAAGAGAATCAAGCATGTGTACAGGGGCATAAACGCAGCAGTGATAGGATTGGAGAGGTTCGGTGAGCAAATGAAGACCCTTTGAAGTCATATTGCATGGTAGCCATTCCACGGGTTTCAACTACCCAGGTTTTAGGTATTCTTCCTTCAGCTAAAACATGCATGTGGAACCCAAGTATGATCAACCATGTGAACGGGAGACGTGTTCAAATATGTCTCAGTTTTCTTTCCCTGGTACTCGGGTGCAACATTCCAGACGCTTTACTAATACTCTCCCCACTTGGAAAGTCAGCGCCTTTAACCTCCTGTTTGGCCCAGTTTTCAATTTCTGCGGAAGATGAACAGGAATAGCGAGAACCAATGAGAGGCTAGCTGGAGGTGTCTGGACGGGCAAATTTAACTCTCATTTCCCACCAGGAAGAGGAAATAACCAAAGGCTCAGCATGCCGGGCCGGAACCAGATTAGGGCCTGAAGCCATCCTGCGGTGTTGCGGCCAGCTCAAAAGAAAGCGAGTTGAAGAAAGCAGCTCAGGGGCACTGTAATTCACAAACCTGCAGAGTTATAAATGACAGCTATCGTCCAAAAATAGACTGACGTAAGGCTGCCAAGAGGACTTGAAAGCGGGGCAGAATTGCAGGAAACTGATTTCAGGAGGTAGACTGGAATTGCATTGAAAGCATAGGAAAAGAGGCAGAACGTCCACAATGATGCACTTGGCCAATAAGGGCGTATGCGTTTTTTCCTGAATATATTCAGGAAAAAACGCATACGCCCTTTTTGGCCAACCAAGCAAGCTTGCAAAGGAAATCTGCACTACAATGAAGTCTCACTTCCCCCAGTCAAAAGGGCCATCTGAAAAAAGTGTAAAATCCAGAAAGGCAGGACAGGCCATGGAGAACTGGGAGCCTTGTTATGCTGAATGGTGGGATGTACATTGCCAACAACCACTGGGGAGAAGTGTATGGTGTTTCCTGAAACATCTAAAAAACAAAGCAACAGAGCCTAGGGCACTTCCACTTATGGTCCTATAGCTTAGGGAATTTAAAATCAAAAAGACACAGCCACCCCAAAGTTTCGAACGGCTCTGTTTACAAGAACCTCGTTTACAGTACAAGTTCAACATCGCAGAAATTGAAAAATGGATAAAAAAGTTGTGGTATTTACTTACAAAGCAATATCACTCAGCAATGAAATCTGTGTCATCAGGCCCTTAGCAGCACAATGAGTGGATTCAGGTATGATGATTCTAACTGAAATAAGTCACACAGAAAAAGAAACATCATAAGATATCAGTAATACACGGAATGTAAACTTGGCTACACAGGAACTGAATTACAGAACAGAACAGGGTCTCAAATTTAGAAAACCAACTTATGCTTGCTTAAGGGGAAAGGTGAGTTGGGGTGCTGCATAAAACCAGAGATTGAAATGAGCACAGATAAAGTTCCTTAAGCCAAATATGGAATAGACAAGAGCTACTCCTTGCTCAACGAAATGGACTCAACACCCCATATTAAACGCCTAAGAATGTACCTGACTAGTAAGTATCTTAAAACCTATGGATTGCTATGTCTCCGAAAGAGAATCAAGCATGTGTACAGGGGCATAAACGCAGCAGTGATAGGATTGGAGAGGTTCGGTGAGCAAATGAAGACCCTTTGAAGTCATATTGCATGGTACCCATTCCACGGGTTTCAAATACCCAGGTTTAAGGTATTCTTCCTTCAGCTAAAACATGCATGTGGAACCCAAGTATGATCAACCATGTGAACGGGAGACGTGTTCAAATATGTCTCAGTTTTCCTCCCCTGGTACTCGGGTGCAACATTCCAGACGCTTTACTAACACTCTCCCCACTTGGAGAGTCAGCGCCTTTAACCTCCTGTTTGGCCCAGTTTGCAATTTCTGCGGAAGATGAACAGGAATAGCGAGAACCAATGCGAGACTAGCTGGAGGTGTCTGGACGGGCAAATTTAACTCTCATTTACCACCAGAAAGAGGAAATAACCAAAGGCTCAGCATGCCGGGCCGGAACCAGATTAGGGCCTGAAGCCATCCTGCGGTGTTGCGGCCAGCTCAAAAGAAAGCGAGTTGAAGAAAGCAGCTCAGGGGCACTGTAATTCACAAACCTGCAGAGTTATAAATGACAGCTATCGTCCAAAAATAGACTGAAGTAAGGCTGCCAAGAGGACTTGAAAGCGGGGCAGAATTGCAGGAAACTGATTTCAGGAGGTAGACTGGAATTGCATTGAAAGCATAGGAAAAGAGGCAGAACGTACACAATGATGCACTTGGCCAAAAAGGGCGTATGCGTTTTTTCCTGAATATATTCAGGAAAAAACGCATACGCCCGTTTTGGCCAACCAAGCAAGCTTGCAAAGGAAATCTGCACTACAATGAAGTCTCACTTCCCCCCGGTCAAAAGGGCCATCTGAAAAAAGTGTAAAATCCAGAAAGGAAGGACAGGCCATGGAGAACTGGGAGCCTTGTTATGCTGATGGGCGGGATGTAAATTGCCAACAACCACTCGGGAGAAGTGTATGGTGTTTCCTGAAACATCTAAAAAACAAAGCAACAGAACCTAGGGCACTGCCACTTATGGTCCTATAGCTTAGGGAAATTAAAATCAAAAAGACACAGCCACCCCAAAGTTTGGAACGGCTCTGTTTACAAGAACCTCGTTTACAGTACAAGTTCAACATCGCAGAAAGTGAAAAATGGATAAAGAAGTTGTGGTATTTACGTACAAAGCAATATCACTCAGCAATGAAATCTGTGTCATCAGGCCCTTAGCAGCATAATGAGTGTATTAAGGTACGATGATTCTAACTGAAATAAGTCACGCAAAAAAAGAAACATCATAAGATATCACTAATACACGGAATGTAAACTTGGCTACACAGGAACTGCATTCCAAAACAGAACAGGGTCTCAAATTTAGAAAACCAACTTATGCTTGCTTAAGGGTAAAGGTGAGTTGGGTTGCTGCATAAAACCAGAGATTGAAATGAGCACAGATAAAGTTCCTTAAGCCAAATATGGAATAGACAAGAGCTACTCCTTGCTCAACGAAATGGACTCAAACCCCATATTAAACGCCTAAGAATGTACCTGACTAGTAAGTATCTTAAAACCTATGGACTGCTATGTCTCCAAAAGAGAATCAAGCGTGTGTACAGGGGCACAAACGCAGCAGTGATAGGATTGGAGAGGTTCGGTGAGCAAATGAAGACCCTTTGAAGTCATATTGCATGGTACCCATTACACGGGTCTCAACTCTCCAGGTTTAAGGTATTCTTCCTTCAGCTAAAACATGCATGTGGAACCCAGAGTATGATCAACCATGTGATTGGGAGACGTGTTCAAATATGTCTCAGTTTTCCTCCCCTGGTACTCGGGTGCAACATTCCAGACGCTTTACTAACACTCTCCCGACTTGGAGAGTCAGTCCCTTTAACCTCCTGTTTCGCCCAGTTTGCAATTTCTGCGGAAGATGAACAGGAATAGTGAGAACCAATGAGAGGCTAGCTGGAGGTGTCTGGACGGGCAAATTTAACTGTCATTTCCCACCAGGAAGAGGAATTAACCAAAGGCTCAGCATGCCGGGCCGGAACCAGATTAGGGCCTGAAGCCATCCTGCGGTGTTGTGGCCAGGTCACAAGAAAGCGAGTTGAAGAAAGGAGCTCAGGGGCACTGCAATTCACAAACCTGCAGAGTTATAAATGACAGCTATCGTCCAAAAATAGACTGAAGTAAGGCTGCCAAGAGGACTTGAAAGCGGGGCAGAATTGCAGGAAACCGATTTCAGGAGGTAGACTGGAATTGCATTGAAAGCATAGGAAAAGAGGCAGAACGTACACAATGATGCACTTGGCCAAAAAGGGCATATGCGTTTTTTCCTGAATATATTCAGGAAAAAACGCATACGCCCTTTTTGGCCAACCAAGCAAGCTTGCAAAGGAAATCTGCACTACAATGAAGTCTCACTTCTCCCCGGTCAAAAGGGCCATCTGAAAAAAGTGTAAAATCCAGAAAGGCAGGACAGGACATGGAGAACTGGGAGACTTGTTATGCTGATGGGCGGGATGTAAATTGCCAACAGACACTCAGGAGAAGTGTATGGTGTTTCCTGAAACATCTAAAAAACAAAGCAACAGAGCCTAGGGCACTTCCGCTTATGGTCCTATAGCTTAGGGAAATTAAAATCAAAAAGACACAGCCACCCCAAAGTTTGGGACGCCTCCGTTTACAAGAACCTCGTTTACCATACAAGTTCAATATCACAGAAAGTGAAAAATGGATAAAGAACTTGTGGTACTTACGTACAATGCAGTATCACTCAGCAAAGAAGTCTATGTCATCAGGCCCGTAGCAGCATAATGAGTGGATTCAGGTACGATGATTCTAACTGAAATAAGTCACACAGAAAAAGAAACATCATAAGATATCAGTAATACACGGAATGTAAACTTGGCTACACAGGAACTGCATTCCAAAACAGAACAGGGTCTCAAATTTAGAAAACCAACTTATGCTTGCTTAAGGGGAAAGGTGAATTGGGGTGCTGCATAACCAGAGATCGAAATGAGCACAGATAAAGTTCCTTAAGCCAAATATGGAATACACAAGAGCTACTCCTTGCTCAACGAAATGGACTCAACACCGCATATTAAACGCCTAAGAATGTACCTGACTAGTAAGTATCTTAAAACCTATGGATTGCTATGTCTCCGAAAGAGAATCAAGCATGTGTACAGGGGCATAAACGCAGCAGTGATAGGATTGGAGAGGTTCGGTGAGCAAATGAAGAACCTTTGAAGTCATATTGTATGGTACCCATTCCACGGGTTTCAACTACCGAGGTTTAAGGTATTCTTCCTTCAGCTAAAACATGCATGTGGAACCCAAGTATGATCAACCATGTGAACGGGAGACGTGTTCAAATATGTCTCAGTTTTCCTCCCCTGGTACTCGGGTGCAACATTCCAGACGCTTTACTAACACTCTCCCCACTTGGAGAGTCAGTCCCTTTAACCTCCTGTTTGGCCCAGTTTGCAATTTCTGCGGAAGATGAACAGGAATAGCGAGAACCAATGAGAGACTAGCTGGAGGTGTCTGGACGGGCAAATGTAACTCTCATTTCCCACCAGGAAGAGGAAATAACCAAAGGCTCAGCGTGCCGTGCCGGAACCAGATAAGGGCCTGAAGCCATCCTGCGGTGTTGCGGCCAGGTCACAAGAAAGCGAGTTGAAGAAACGAGCTCAGGGGCACTGTAATTCACAAACCTGCAGAGTTATAAATGACAGCTATCGTCCAAAAATAGACTGAAGTAAGGCTGCCAAGAGGACTTGAAAGCGGGGCAGAATTGCAGGAAACCGATTTCAGGAGGTAGACTGGAATTGCATTGAAAGCATAGGAAAAGAGGCAGAACGTACACAATGATGCACTTGGCCAAAAAGGGCGTATGCGTTTTTTCCTGAATATATTCAGGAAAAAACGCATACGCCCTTTTTGGCCAACCAAGCAAGCTTGCAAAGGAAATCTGCACTACAATGAAGTCTCACTTCCGCCCAGTCAAAAGGGCCATCTGAAAAAAGTATAAAATCCAGAAAGGCAGGACAGGCCATGGAGAACTGGGAGCCTTGTTATGCTGATGGGCGGGATGTAAATTGCCAACAACCACTCGGGAGAAGTGTATGGTGTTTCCTGAAACATCTAAAAAACAAAGCAACAGAACCTAGGGCACTTCCACTTATGGTCCTATAGCTTAGGGAAATTAAAATCAAAAAGACACAGCCACCCCAAAGTTTGGAACGGCTCTGTTTACAAGAACCTCGTTTACAGTACAAGTTCAACATCGCAGAAAGTGAAAAATGGATAAAGAAGTTGTGGTATTTACGTACAAAGCAATATCACTCAGCAATGAAATCTGTGTCATCAGGCCCGTAGCAGCATAATGAGTGGATTCAGGTACGATGATTCTAACTGAAATAAGTCACACAGAAAGAGAAACATCATAAGATATCACTAATACACGGAATGTAAACTTGGCTACACAGGAACTGCATTCCAAAACAGAACAGGGTCTCAAATTTAGAAAACCAACTTATGCTTGCTTAAGGGTAAAGGTGAGTTGGGGTGCTGCATAAAACCAGAGATTGAAATGAGCACAGATAAAGTTCCTTAAGCCAAATATTGAATAGACAAGAGCTACTCCTTGCTCAACGAAATGGACACAAAACCCCATATTAAACGCCTAAGAATGCACCTGACTAGTAAGTATCGTAAAACCTATGGATTGCTATGTCTCCGAAAGAGAATCAAGCGTGTGTACAGGGGCATAAACGCAGCAGTGATAGGATTGGAGAGGTTCGTGAGCAAATGAAGACCCTTTGAAGTCATATTGCATGGTACCCATTCCACGGGTTTCAACTACCCAGGTTTAAGGTATTCTTCCTTCATCTAAAACATGCATGTGGAACCTAGAGTATGATCAACCATGTGATCGGGAGACGTGTCAAATATGTCTCAGTTTTCGTAACCTGGTACTCGGGTGCAACATTCCAGACGCTTTACTAACACTCTCCCCACTTGGAGAGTCAGCGCCTTTAACCTCCTGTTTGGCCCAGTTTGCAATTTCTGTGGAAGATGAACAGGAATAGCGAGAACCAATGAGAGGCTAGCTGGAGGTGTCTGGATGGGCAAATTTAACTCTCATTTCCCACCAGGAAGAGGAATTAACCAAAGGCTCAGCGTGCCGTGCCAGAACCAGATTAGGGCCTGAAGACATCCTGCGGTGTTGCGGCCAGGTCACAAGAAAGCGAGTTGAAGAAAGGAGCTCAGGGGCACTGCAATTCACAAACCTGCAGAGTTATAAATGACAGCTATCGTCCAAAAATAGACTGAAGTAAGGCTGCCAAGAGGACTTGAAAGTGGGGCAGAATTGCAGGAAACCGAGTTCAGGAGGTAGACTGGAATTGCATTGAAAGCATAGGAAAAGAGGCAGAACGTCCACAATGATGCACTTGGCCAAAAAGGGCGTATGCGTTTTTTCCTGAATATATTCAGGAAAAAACGCATACGCCCTTTTTGGCCAACCAAGCAAGCTTGCAAAGGAAATCTGCACTACAATGAAGTCTCACTTCCCCCCGGTCAAAAGGGCCATCTGAAAAAAGTGTAAAATCCAGAAAGGCAGGACAGGCCATGGAGAACTGGGAGCCTTGTTATGCTGATGGGCGGGATGTAAATTGCCAACAACCACTTGGGAGAAGTGTATGGTGTTTCCTGAAACATCTAAAAAACAAAGCAACAGAACCTAGGGCACTTCCACTTATGGTCCTATAGCTTAGGGAAATTAAAATCAAAAAGACACAGCCACCCCAAAGTTTGGAACGGCTCTGTTTACAAGAACCTCGTTTACAGTACAAGTTCAACATCGCAGAAAGTGAAAAATGGATAAAGAAGTTGTGGTATTTACTTACAAAGCAATATCACTCAGCAATGAAATCTGTGTCATCAGGCCCTTAGCAGCACAATGAGTGGATTCAGGTATGATGATTCTAACTGAAATAAGTCACACAGAAAAAGAAACATCATAGGATATCACTAATACACGGAATGTAAACTTGGCTACACAGGAACTGCATTCCAAAACAGAACAGGGTCTCAAATTTAGAAAACCAACTTATGCTTGCTTAAGGGGAAAGGTGAGTTGGGTTGCTGCATAAAACCAGAGATTGAAATGAGCACAGATAAAGTTCCTTAAGCCAAATATGGAATAGACAAGAGCTACTCCTTGCTCAACGAAATGGACTCAACACCCCATATTAAACGCCTAAGAATGTACCTGACTAGTAAGTATCTTAAAACCTATGGATTGCTAGGTCTCCAAAAGAGAATCAAGCGTGTGTACAGGGGCATAAATGCAGCAGTGATAGGATTAGAGAGGTTCGGTGAGCAAATGAAGACCCTTTGAAGTCATATTGCATGGTACCCATTCCACGGGTCTCAACTCTCCAGGTTTAAGGTATTCTTCCTTCAGCTAAAACATGCATGTGGAACCCAGAGTATGATCAACCATGTGATCGGGAGACGTGTTCAAATATGTCTCAGTTTTCCTCCCCTGGTACTCGGGTGCAACATTCCAGACGCTTTACTAACACTCTCCCCACTTGGAAAGTCAGCGCCTTTAACCTCCTGTTTGTCCCAGTTTGCAATTTCTGCGGAAGATGAACAGGAATAGCGAGAACCAATGAGAGGCTAGCTGGAGGTGTCTGGACGGGCAAATTTAACTCTCATTTCCCACCAGGAAGAGGAAATAACCAAAGGCTCAGCGTGCCGTGCCGGAACCAGATTAGGGCCTGAAGCCATCCTGCGGTGTTGCGGCCAGGTCACAAGAAAGCGAGTTGAAGAAAGGAGCTCAGGGGCACTGTAATTCACAAACCTGCAGAGTTATAAATGACAGCTATCGTCCAAAAATAGACTGAAGTAAGGCTGCCAAGAGGACTTGAAAGCGGGGCAGAATTGCAGGAAACCGATTTCAGGAGGTAGACTGGAATTGCATTGAAAGCATAGGAAAAGAGGCAGAACGTCCACAATGATGCACTTGGCCAAAAAGGGCGTATGCGTTTTTTCCTGAATATATTCAGGAAAAAACGCATACGCCCTTTTTGGCCAACCAAGCAAGCTTGCAAAGGAAATCTGCACTACAATGAAGTCTCACTTCCACCTGGTCAAAAGGGCCATCTGAAAAAAGTGTAAAATCCATAAAGGCACGACAGGCCATGGAGAACTGGGAGCCTTCTTATGCTGATGGGCGGGATGTAAATTGCCAACAGCCACTCTGGAGAAGTGTATGGTGTTTCCTGAAACATCTAAAAAACAAAGCAACAGAGCCTAGGGCACTGCCACTTATGGTCCTATAGCTTAGGGAAATTAAAATCAAAAAGACACAGCCACCCCAAAGTTTGGGACGCCTCCGTTTACAAGAACCTCGTTTACCGTACAAGTTCAATATCACAGAAAGTGAAAAATGGATAAAGAACTTGAGGTACTTACGTACAATGCAGTATCACTCAGCAATGAAATCTATGTCATCAGGCCCTTAGCAGCATAATGAGTGGATTCAGGTACGATGATTCTAACTGAAATAAGTCACACAGAAAAAGAAACATCATAAGATATCACTAATACATGGAATGTAAACTTGGCTACACAGGAACTGCATTCCAAAACAGAACAGGGTCTCAAATTTAGAAAACCAACTTATGCTTGCTTAAGGGGAAAGGTGAGTTGGCGTGCTGCATAAAACCAGAGATTGAAATGAGCACAGATAAAGTTCCTTAAGCCAAATATGGAATAGACAAGAGCTACTCCTTGCTCAACGAAATGGACTCAACACCCCATATTAAACGCCTAAGAATGTACCTGACTTGTAAGTATCTTAAAACCTATGGATTGCTATGTCTCCAAAAGAGAATCAAGCGTGTGTACAGGGGCATAAACGCAGCAGTGATAGGATTGGAGAGGTTCGGTGAGCAAATGAAGACCCTTTGAAGTCATATTGCATGGTACCCATTACACGGGTCTCAACTCTCCAGGTTTTAGGTATTCTTCCTTCAGCTAAAACATGCATGTGGAACCCAGAGTATGATCAACCATGTGAACGGGAGACGTGTTCAAATATGTCTCAGTTTTCCTCCCCTGGTACTCGGGTGCAACATTCCAGACGCTTTACTAACACTCTCCCGACTTGGAGAGTCAGTCCCTTTAACCTCCTGTTTGGCCCAGTTTGCAATTTCTCCGGAAGATGAACAGGAATAGCGAGAACCAATGAGAGGCTAGCTGGAGGTGTCTGAACGGGCAAATTTAACTCTCATTTCCCACCAGGAAGAGGAATTAACCAAAGGCTCAGCGTGCCGGGCCGGAACCAGATTAGGGCCTGAAGCCATCCTGCGGTGTTGCGGCCAGGTCACAAGAAAGCAAGTTGAAGAAAGGAGCTCAGGGGCACTGTAATTCACAAACCTGCAGAGTTATAAATGACAGCTATCGTCCAAAAATAGACTGAAGTAAGGCTGCCAAGAGGACTTGAAAGCGGGGCAGAATTGCAGGAAACCGATTTCAGGAGGTAGACTGGAATTGCATTGAAAGCATAGGAAAAGAGGCAGAACGTCCACAATGATGCACTTGGCCAAAAAGGGCGTATGCGTTTTTTCCTGAATATATTCAGGAAAAAACGCATACGCCCTTTTTGGCCAACCAAGCAAGCTTGCAAAGGAAATCTGCACTACAATGAAGTCTCACTTCCCCCCGGTCAAAAGGGCCATCTGAAAAAAGTGTAAAATCCAGAAAGGCAGGACAGGCCATGGAGAACTGGGAGCCTTGTTATGCTGATGGGCGGGATGTAAATTGCCAACAACCACTCGGGAGAAGTGTATGGTGTTTCCTGAAACATCTAAAAAACAAAGCAACAGAACCTAGGGCACTTCCACTTATGGTCCTATAGCTTAGGGAAATTAAAATAAAAAAGACACAGCCACCCCAAAGTTTGGAACGGCTCTGTTTACAAGAACCTCGTTTACAGTACAAGTTCAACATCGCAGAAAGTGAAAAATGGATAAAGAAGTTGTGGTATTTACTTACAAAGCAATATCACTCAGCAATGAAATCTGTGTCATCAGGCCCTTAGCAGCACAATGAGTGGATTCAGGTATGATGATTCTAACTGAAATAAGTCACACAGAAAAAGAAACATCATAAGATATCAGTAATACATGGAATGTAAACTTGGCTACACAGGAACTGAATTACAGAACAGAACAGGGTCTCAAATTTAGAAAACGAACTTATGCTTGCTTAAGGGGAAAGGTGAGTTGGGGTGCTGCATAAAACCAGAGATTGAAATGAGCACAGATAAAGTTCCTTAAGCCAAATATGGAATAGACAAGAGCTACTCCTTGCTCAACGAAATGGACTCAACACCGCATATTAAACGCCTAAGAATGTACCTGACTAGTAAGTATCTTAAAACCTATGGATTGCTATGTCTCCGAAAGAGAATCAAGCATGTGTACAGGGGCATAAACGCAGCAGTGATAGGATTGGAGAGGTTCGGTGAGCAAATGAAGACCCTTTGAAGTCATATTGCATGGTACCCATTCCACGGGTTTCAACTACCCAGGTTTTAGGTATTCTTCCTTCAGCTAAAACATGCATGTGGAACCCAAGTATGATCAACCATGTGAACGGGAGACGTGTTCAAATATGTCTCAGTTTTCCTCCCCTGGTACTCGGGTGCAACATTCCAGACGCTTTACTAACACTCTCCCCACTTGAAAAGTCAGCGCCTTTAACCTCCTGTTTGTCCCAGTTTGCAATTTCTGCGGAAGATGAACAGGAATAGCGAGAACCAATGAGAGGCTAGCTGGAGGTGTCTGGACGGGCAAATTTAACTCTCATTTCCCACCAGGAAGAGGAAATAACCAAAGGCTCAGCGTGCCGTGCCGGAACCAGATTAGGGCCTGAAGCCATCCTGCGGTGTTGCGGCCAGGTCACAAGAAAGCGAGTTGAAGAAAGGAGCTCAGGGGCACTGTAATTCACAAACCTGCAGAGTTATAAATGACAGCTATCGTCCAAAAATAGACTGAAGTAAGGCTGCCAAGAGGACTTGAAAGCGGGGCAGAATTGCAGGAAACCGATTTCAGGAGGTAGACTGGAATTGCATTGAAAGCATAGGAAAAGAGGCAGAACGTCCACAATGATGCACTTGGCCAAAAAGGGCGTATGCGTTTTTTCCTGAATATATTCAGGAAAAAAAGCATGCGCCCTTTTTGGCCAACCAAGCAAGCTTGCAAAGGAAATCTGCACTACAATGAAGTCTCACTTCCCCCCGGTCAAAAGGGCCATCTGAAAAAAGTGTAAAATCCAGAAAGGCAGGACAGGCCATGGAGAACTGGGAGCCTTGTTATGCTGATGGGCGGGATGTAAATTGCCAACAACCACTCGGGAGAAGTGTATGGTGTTTCCTGAAACATCTAAAAAACAAAGCAACAGAGCCTAGGGCACTTCCACTTATGGTCCTATAGCTTAGGTAATTTAAAATCAAAAAGACACAGCCACCCCAAAGTTTGGAACGGCTCTGTTTACAAGAACCTCGTTTACAGTACAAGTTCAACATCGCAGAAATTGAATAATGGATAAAGAAGTTGTGGTATTTACTTACAAAGCAATATCACTCAGCAATGAAATCTGTGTCATCAGGCCCTTAGCAGCACAATGAGTGGATTCAGGTTTGATGATTCTAACTGAAATAAGTCACACAGAAAAAGAAACATCATAAGATATCGGTAATACACGGAATGGAAACTTGGCTACACAGGAACTGAATTACAGAACAGAACAGGGTCTCAAATTTAGAAAACCAACTTATGCTTGCTTAAGGGGAAAGGTGAGTTGGGGTGCTGCATAAAACCAGAGATTGAAATGAGCACAGATAAAGTTCCTTAAGCCAAATATGGAATAGACAAGAGCTACTCCTTGCTCAACGAAATGGACTCAACACCGCATATTAAACGCCTAAGAATGTACCTGACTAGTAAGTATCTTAAAACCTATGGATTGCTATGTCTCCGAAAGAGAATCAAGCATGTGTACAGGGGCATAAACGCAGCAGTGATAGGATTGGAGAGGTTCGGTGAGCAAATGAAGACCCTTTGAAGTCATATTGCATGGTACCCATTCCACGGGTTTCAAATACACAGGTTTAAGGTATTCTTCCTTCAGCTAAAACATGCATGTGGAACCCAAGTATGATCAACCATGTGAACGGGAGACGTGTTCAAATATGTCTCAGTTTTCCTCCCCTGGTACTCGGGTGCAACATTCCAGACGCTTTACTAACACTCTCCCCACTTGGAAAGTCAGCGCCTTTAACCTCCTGTTTGGCCCAGTTTGCAATTTCTGCGGAAGATGAACAGGAATAGCGAGAACCAATGAGAGACTAGCTGGAGGTGTCTGGACGGGCAAATTTAACTCTCATTTCCCACCAGGAAGAGGAAATAACCAAAGGCTCAGCATGCCGTGCCAGAACCAGATTAGGGCCTGAAGACATCCTGCGGTGTTGCGGCCAGCTCACAAGAAAGCGAGTTGAAGAAAGGAGCTCAGGGGCACTGTAATTCACAAACCTGCAGAGTTATAAATGACAGCTATCGTCCAAAAATAGACTGAAGTAAGGCTGCCAAGAGGACTTGAAAGCGGGGCAGAATTGCAGGAAACCGATTTCAGGAGGTAGACTGGAATTGCATTGAAAGCATAGGAAAAGAGGCAGAACGTCCACAATGATGCACTTGGCCAAAAAGGGCGTATGCGTTTTTTCCTGAATATATTCAGGAAAAAACGCATACGCCCTTTTTGGCCAACCAAGCAAGCTTGCAAAGGAAATCTGCACTACAATGAAGTCTCACTTCCCCCCGGTCAAAAGGGCCATCTGAAAAAAGTGTAAAATCCAGAAAGGCAGGACAGGCCATGGAGAACTTGGAGCCTTGTTATGCTGATGGGCGGGATGTAAATTGCCAATAACCACTCGGGAGAAGTGTATGCTGTTTCCTGAAACATCTAAAAAACAAAGCAACAGAACCTAGGGCACTTCCACTTATGGTCCTATAGCTTAGGGAAATTAAAATCAAAAAGACACAGCCACCCCAAAGTTTGGAACGGCTCTGTTTACAAAAACCTCGTTTACAGTAGAAGTTCAACATCGCAGAAAGTGAAAAATGGATAAAGAAGTTGTGGTATTTACTTACAAAGCAATATCACTCAGCAATGAAATCTGTGTCATCAGGCCCTTAGCAGCACAATGAGTGGATTCAGGTATGATGATTCTAACTGAAATAAGTCACGCAGAAAAAGAAACATCATAAGATATCAGTAATACACGGAATGTAAACTTGGCTACACAGGAACTGAATTACAGAACAGAACAGGGTCTCAAATTTAGAAAACCAACTTATGCTTGCTTAAGGGGAAAGGTGAGTTGGGCTGCTGCATAAAACCAGAGATTGAAATGAGCACAGATAAAGTTCCTTAAGTCAAATATGGAATAGACAAGAGCTACTCCTTGCTCAACGAAATGGACTCAACACCGCATATTAAACGCCTAAGAATGTACCTGACTAGTAAGTATCTTAAAACCTATGGATCGCTATGTCTCCGAAAGAGAATCAAGCATGTGTACAGGGGCATAAACGCAGCAGTGATAGAATTGGAGAGGTTCGGTGAGCAAATGAAGACCGTTTGAAGTCATATTGCATGGTACCCATTACACGGGTCTTAACTCTCCAGGTTTAAGGTATTCTTCCTTCAGCTAAAACATGCATGTGGAACCCAAGTATGATCAACCATGTGAACGGGAGACGTGTTCAAATATGTCTCAGTTTTCCTCCCCTGGTACTCGGGTGCAACATTCCAGACGCTTTACTAACACTCTCCCCACTTGGAAAGTCAGCGCCTTTAACCTCCTGTTTGGCCCAGTTTGCAATTTCTGTGGAAGATGAACAGGAATAGCGAGAACCAATGAGAGGCTAGCTGGAGGTGTCTGGACGGGCAAATTTAACTCTCATTTCCCACCAGGAAGAGGAATTAACCAAAGGTTCAGCGTGCCGTGCCAGAACCAGATTAGGGCCTGAAGACATCCTGCGGTGTTGCGGCCAGCTCACAAGAAAGCGAGTTGAAGAAAGGAGCTCAGGGGCACTGTAATTCACAAACCTGCAGAGTTATAAATGACAGCTATCGTCCAAAAATAGACTGAAGTAAGGCTGCCAAGAGGACTTGAAAGCGGGGCAGAATTGCAGGAAACCGATTTCAGGAGGTAGACTGGAATTGCATTGAAAGCATAGGAAAAGAGGCAGAACGTCCACAATGATGCACTTGGCCAAAAAGGGCGTATGCGTTTTTTCCTGAATATATTCAGGAAAAAACGCATACGCCCTTTTTGGCCAACCAAGCAAGCTTGCAAAGGAAATCTGCACTACAATGAAGTCTCACTTCCCCCCGGTCAAAAGGGCCATCTGAAAAAAGTGTAAAATCCAGAAAGGCAGGACAGGCCATGGAGAACTGGGAGCCTTGTTATGCTGAAGGGCGGGATGTAAATTGCCAACAAACACTCGGGAGAAGTGTATGGTGTTTCCTGAAACATCTAAAAAACAAAGCAACAGAGCCTAGGGCACTTCCACTTATGGTCCTATAGCTTAGGGAATTTAAAATCAAAAAGACACAGCCACCCCAAAGTTTCGAACGGCTCTGTTTACAAGAACCTCGTTTACAGTACAAGTTCAACATCGCAGAAAGTGAAAAATGGATAAAGAAGTTGTGGTATTTACTTACAAAGCAATATCACTCAGCAATGAAATCTGTGTCATCAGGCCCTTAGCAGCACAATGAGTGGATTCAGGTATGATGATTCTAACTGAAATAAGTCACACAGAAAAAGAAACATCATAAGATATCAGTAATACACGGAATGTAAACTTGGCTACACAGGAACTGAATTACAGAACAGAACAGGGTCTCAAATTTAGAAAACCAACTTATGCTTGCTTAAGGGTAAAGGTGAGTTGGGGTGCTGCATAAAATCAGAGATGGAAATGAGCACAGATAAAGTTCCTTAAGCCAAATATGGAATAGACAAGAGCTACTCCTTGCTCAACGAAATGGACTCAACACCGCATATTAAACGCCTAAGAATGTACCTGACTAGTAAGTATCTTAAAACCTATGGATTGCTATGTCTCCAAAACAGAATCAAGCATGTGTACAGGGGCATAAACGCAGCAGTGATAGGATTGGAGAGGTTCGGTGAGCAAATGAAGACCCTTTGAAGTCATATTGCATGGTACCCATTACACGGGTCTTAACTCTCCAGGTTTAAGGTATTCTTCCTTCAGCTAAAACATGCATGTGGAACCCAAGTATGATCAACCATGTGAACGGGAGACGTGTTCAAATATGTCTCAGTTTTCCTCCCCTGGTACTCGGGTGCAACATTCCAGACACTTTACTAACACTCTCCCCACTTGAAAAGTCAGCGCCTTTAACCTCCTGTTTCGCCCAGTTTGCAATTTCTGTGGAAGATGAACAAGAATAGCAAGAACCAATGAGAGGCTAGCTGGAGGTGTCTGGACGGGCAAATTTAACTCTCATTTCCCACCAGGAAGAGGAATTAACCAAAGGCTCAGCGTGCCGTGCCAGAACCAGATTAGGGCCTGAAGACATCCTGCGGTGTTGCGGCCAGGTCACAAGAAAGCGAGTTGAAGAAAGGAGCTCAGGGGCACTGTAATTCACAAACCTGCAGAGTTATAAATGACAGCTATCGTCCAAAAATAGACTGAAGTAAGGCTGCCAAGAGGACTTGAAAGCGGGGCAGAATTGCAGGAAACCGATTTCAGGAGGTAGACTGGAATTGCATTGAAAGCATAGGAAAAGAGGCAGAACGTCCACAATGATGCACTTGGCCAAAAAGGGCGTATGCGTTTTTTCCTGAATATATTCAGGAAAAAACGCATACGCCCTTTTTGGCCAACCAAGCAAGCTTGCAAAGGAAATCTGCACTACAATGAAGTCTCACTTCCCCCCGGTCAAAAGGGCCATCTGAAAAAAGTGTAAAATCCAGAAAGGCAGGACAGGCCATTGAGAATTGGGAGCCTTCTTATGCTGATGGGCGGGATGTAAATTGCCAACAGACACTTGGGAGAAGTGTATGGTGTTTCCTGAAACATCTAAAAAACAAAGCAACAGAGCCTAGGGCACTTCCACTTATGGTCCTATAGCTTAGGGAAATTAAAATCAAAAAGACACAGCCACCCCAAAGTTTGGGACGCCTCCGTTTACAAGAACCTCGTTTACCGTACAAGTTCAATATCACAGAAAGTGAAAAATGGATAAAGAACTTGAGGTACTTACGTACAGTGCAGTATCACTCAGCAATGAAATCTATGTCATCAGGCCCTTAGCAGCATAATGAGTGGATTCAGGTACGATGATTCTAACTGAAATAAGTCACACAGAAAAAGAAACATCATAAGATATCACTAATACACGGAATGTAAACTTGGCTACACAGGAACTGAATTACAGAACAGAACAGGGTCTCAAATTTAGAAAACCAACTTATGCTTGCTTAAGGGTAAAGGTGAGTTGGGGTGCTGCATAAAACCAGAGATTGAAATGAGCACAGATAAAGTTCCTTAAGCCAAATATGGAATAGACAAGAGCTACTCCTTGCTCAACGAAATGGACACAACACCCCATATTAAATGCCTAAGAATGTACCTGACTAGTAAGTATCTTAAAACCTATGGATTGCTATGTCTCCGAAAGAGAATCAAGCATGTGTACAGGGGCATAAACGCAGCAGTGATAGGATTGGAGAGGTTCGGTGAGCAAATGAAGACCCTTTGAAGTCATATTGCATGGTACCCATTCCACGGGTTTCAACTACCCAGGTAAGGTATTCTTCCTTCAGCTAAAACATGCATGTGGGACCTAGAGTATGATCAACCATGTGATCGGGAGACGTGTTCAAATATGTCTCAGTTTTCGTACCCTGGTACTCGGGTGCAACATTCCAGATGCTTTACTAACACTCTCCCCACTTGGAGAGTCAGTCCCTTTAACCTCCTGTTTGGCCCAGTTTGCAATTTCTGTGGAAGATGAACAGGAATAGCGAGAACCAATGAGAGACTAGCTGGAGGTGTCTGGATGGGCAAATTTAACTCTCATTTCCCACCAGGAAGAGGAATTAACCAAAGGCTCAGCGTGCCGTGCCAGAACCAGATTAGGGACTGAAGACATCCTGCGGTGTTGCGGCCAGGTCACAAGAAAGCGAGTTGAAGAAAGGAGCTCAGGGGCACTGTAATTCACAAACCTGCAGAGTTATAAATGACAGCTATCGTCCAAAAATAGACTGAAGTAAGGCTGCCAAGAGGACTTGAAAGCGGGGCAGAATTGCAGGAAACCGATTTCAGGAGGTAGACTGGAATTGCATTGAAAGCATAGGAAAAGAGGCAGAACGTCCACAATGATGCACTTGGCCAAAAAGGGCGTATGCGTTTTTTCCTGAATATATTCAGGAAAAAACGCATACGCCCTTTTTGGCCAACCAAGCAAGCTTGCAAAGGAAATCTGCACTACAATGAAGTCTCACTTCCCCCCGGTCAAAAGGGCCATCTGAAAAAAGTGTAAAATCCAGAAAGGCAGGACAGGCCATGGAGAACTGGGAGCCTTGTTATGCTGAAGGGCGGGATGTAAATTGCCAACAACCACTCGGGAGAAGTGTATGGTGTTTCCTGAAACATCTAAAAAACAAAGCAACAGAGCCTAGGGCACTTCCACTTATGGTCCTATAGCTTAGGGAATTTAAAATCAAAAAGACACAGCCACCCCAAAGTTTTGAACGGCTCTGTTTACAAGAACCTCGTTTACAGTAGAAGTTCAACATCGCAGAAAGTGAAAAATGGATAAAGAACTTGTGGTACTTACGTACAATGCAGTATCACTCAGCAATGAAATCTGTGTCATCAGGCCCGTAGCAGCATAATGAGTGGATTCAGGTACGATGATTCTAACTGAAATAAGTCACACAGAAAAAGAAACATCATAAGATATCACTAATACACGGAATGGAAACTTGGCTACACAGGAGCTGAATTACAGAACAGAACAGGGTCTCAAATTTAGAAAACCAACTTATGCTTTCTTAAGGGTAAAGTTGAGTTGGGGTGCTGCATAAAACCAGAGATTGAAATGAGCACAGATAAAGTTCCTTAAGCCAAATATGGAATAGACAAGAGCTACTCCTTGCTCAACAAAATGGACTCAACACCGCATATTAAATGCCTAAGAATGTACCTGACTAGTAAGTATCTTAAAACCTATGGATTGCTATGTCTCCGAAAGAGAATCAAGCATGTGTACAGGGGCATAAACGCAGCAGTGATAGGATTGGAGAGGTTCGGTGAGCAAATGAAGACCCTTTGAAGTCATATTGCATGGTACCCATTCCACGGGTTTCAACTACCCAGGTTTAAGGTATTCTTCCTTCAGCTAAAACATGCATGTGGAACCTAGAGTATGATCAACCATGTGATCGGAAGACGTGTTCAAATATGTCTCAGTTTTCGTACCCTGGTACTCGGGTGCAACATTCCAGACGCTTTACTAACACTCTCCCCACTTGGAGAGTCAGTCCCTTTAACCTCCTGTTTGGCCCAGTTTGCAATTTCTGTGGAAGATGAACAGGAATAGCGAGAACCAATGAGAGACTAGCTGGAGGTGTCTGGATGGGCAAATTTAACTCTCATTTCCCACCAGGAAGAGGAATTAACCAAAGGCTCAGCGTGCCGTGCCAGAACCAGATTAGGGCCTGAAGCCATCCTGCGGTGTTGCGGGCAGGTCACAAGAAAGCGAGTTGAAGAAAGGAGCTCAGGGGCACTGTAATTCACAAACCTGCAGAGTTATAAATGACAGCTATCGTCCAAAAATAGACTGAAGTAAGGCTGCCAAGAGGACTTGAAAGTGGGGCAGAATTGCAGGAAACCGATTTCAGGAGGTAGACTGGAATTGCATTGCAAGCATAGGAAAAGAGGCAGAACGTCCACAATGATGCACTTGGCCAAAAAGGGCGTATGCGTTTTTTCCTGAATATATTCAGGAAAAAACGCATACGCCCGTTTTGGCCAACCAAGCAAGCTTGCAAAGGAAATCTGCACTACAATGAAGTCTCACTTCCCCCCGGTCAAAAGGGCCATCTGAAAAAAGTGTAAAATCCAGAAAGGCAGGACAGGCCATGGAGAACTGGGAGCCTTGTTATGCTGATGGGCGGGATGTAAATTGCCAACAACCACTCGGGAGAAGTGTATGGTGTTTCCTGAAACATCTAAAAAACAAAGCAACAGAGCCTAGGGCACTTCCACTTATGGTCCTATAGCTTAGGGAATTTAAAATCAAAAAGACACAGCCACCCCAAAGTTTGGAACGGCTCTGTTTACAAGAACCTCGTTTACAGTACAAGTTCAACATCGTAGAAATTGAAAAATGGATAAAAAAGTTGTGGTATTTACTTACAAAGCAATATCACTCAGCAATGAAATCTGTGTCATCAGGCCCTTAGCAGCACAATGAGTGGATTCAGGTACGATGATTCTAACTGAAATAAGTCACACAGAAAAAGAAACATCATAAGATATCAGTAATACACGGAATGTAAACTTGGCTACACAGGAACTGAATTACAGAACAGAACAGGGTCTCAAATTTAGAAAACCAACTTATGCTTGCTTAAGGGTAAAGGTGAGTTGGGGTGCTGCATAAAACCAGAGATTGAAATGAGCACAGATAAAGTTCCTTAAGCCAAATATGGAATAGACAAGAGCTACTCCTTGCTCAACGAAATGGACTCAACACCGCATATTAAACGCCTAAGAATGTACCTGACTAGTAAGTATCTTAAAACCTATGGATTGCTATGTCTCCGAAACAGAATCAAGCATGTGTACAGGGGCATAAACGCAGCAGTGATAGGATTGGAGAGGTTCGGTGAGCAAATGAAGACCCTTTGAAGTCATATTGCATGGTACCCATTCCACGGGTTTCAACTACCCAGGTTTTAGGTATTCTTCCTTCAGCTAAAACATGCATGTGGAACCCAAGTATGATCAACCATGTGAACGGGAGACGTGTTCAAATATGTCTCAGTTTTCCTCCCCTGGTACTCGGGTGCAACATTCCAGACGCTTTACTAACACTCTCCCCACTTGAAAAGTCAGCGCCTTTAACCTCCTGTTTGGCCCAGTTTGCAATTTCTGCGGAAGATGAACAGGAATAGCGAGAACCAATGAGAGGCTAGCTGCAGGTGTCTGGACGGGGAAATTTAACTCTCATTTCCCACCAGGAAGAGGAAATAACCAAAGGCTCAGCGTGCCGTGCCGGAACCAGATTAGGGCCTGAAGCCATCCTGCGGTGTTGCGGCCAGCTCAAAAGAAAGCGAGTTGAAGAAAGGAGCTCAGGGGCACTGTAATTCACAAACCTGCAGAGTTATAAATGACAGCTATCGTCCAAAAATAGACTGAAGTAAGGCTGCCAAGAGGACTTGAAAGCGGGGCAGAATTGCAGGAAACCGATTTCAGGAGGTAGACTGGAATTGCATTGCAAGCATAGGAAAAGAGGCAGAATGTCCACAATGATGCACTTGGCCAAAAAGGACGTATGCGTTTTTTCCTGAATATATTCAGGAAAAAACGCATACGCCCTTTTTGGCCAACCAAGCAAGCTTGCAAAGGAAATCTGCACTACAATGAAGTCTCACTTCCCCCCGGTCAAAAGGGCCATCT
>NW_027193076.1:0-89000 GCF_949987515.2 Delphinus delphis
TTCGGGGAAGGGTTAGGGTTAGGGTTCGGGCTAGGGTTAGGGTTAGGGGACGGGGACGGTTTAGGGTCCAGGTGAGGGTACGGCAACGCTTTAGGGGGAGCGTGCGTGTGAGGGCGCGCATTAGTGTTAGCGTACGGGTTAGGATTAGGGGACGGGTGAGCGTCAGGCTTCGGGGAAGGGTTAGGGTTAGGGTTCGGGCTAGGGTTAGGGTTAGGGGACGGGGACGGTTTAGGGTCCAGGTGAGGGTATGGCAACGCTTTAGGGGGAGCGTGCGTGTGAGGGCGCGCGTTAGGGTTAGCGTACGGGTTAGGATTCGGGGACGGTTGAGGGTCAGGCTTCGGGGAAGGGTTAGGGTTAGGGTTCGGGCTAGGGTTAGGGTTAGGAGACAGGGACGGTTTAGGGTCCAGGTGAGTGTACGGCAACGCTTTAGGGGGAGCATGCGTGTGAGGGCGCGGGTTAGTGTTAGCGTGCGGGTTAGGATTAGGGGACGGGTGAGGGTCAGGCTTCGGGGAAGGGTTAGGGTTAGGGTTCGGGCTAGGGTTAGGGTTAGGGGACGGGGACGGTTTAGGGTCCAGGTGAGGGTACGGCAACGCTTTAGGGGGAGCATGCGTGTGAGGGCGCGGGTTAGTGTTAGCGTGCGGGTTAGGATTAGGGGACGGGTGAGGGTCAGGCTTCGGGGAAGGGTTAGGGTTAGGGTTCGGGCTAGGGTTAGGGTTAGGGGACGGGGACGGTTTAGGGTCTAGGTGAGGGTACGGCAACGCTTTAGGGGGAGCGTGCATGTGAGGGCGCGGGTTAGTGTTAGCGTACGGGTTAGGATTAGGGGACGGGTGAGGGTCAGGCTTCGGGGAAGGGTTAGGGTTAGGGTTCGGGCTAGGGTTAGGGTTAGGGGACGGGGACGGTTTAGGGTCCAGGTGAGGGTACGGCAACGCTTTAGGGTGAGCGTGCGTGTGAGGGCGCGCGTTAGGGTTAGCGTACGGGTTAGGATTCGGGGACGGTTGAGGGTCAGGCTTCGGCGAAGGGTTAGGGTTAGGGTTCGGGCTAGGGTTAGGGTTAGGGGACAGGGACGGTTTAGGGTCCAGGTGAGGGTACGGCAACGCTTTAGGGGGACCATGCGTGTGAGGGCGCGGGTTAGTGTTAGCGTGCGGGTTAGGATTAGGGGACGGGTGAGGGTCAGGCTTCGGGGAAGGGTTAGGGTTAGGGTTCGGGCTAGGGTTAGGGTTAGGGGACGGGGACGGTTTAGGGTCCAGGTGAGGGTACGGCAACGCTTTAGGGGGAGCATGCGTGTGAGGGCGCGGGTTAGTGTTAGCGTGCGGGTTAGGATTAGGGGACGGGTGAGGGTCAGGCTTCGGGGAAGGGTTAGGGTTAGGGTTCGGGCTAGGGTTAGGGTTAGGGGACGGGGACGGTTTAGGGTCCAGGTGAGGGTACGGCAACGCTTTAGGGGGAGCGTGCGTGTGAGGGCGCGGGTTAGTGTTAGCGTACGGGTTAGGATTAGGGGACGGTTGAGGGTCAGGCTTCGGGGAAGGGTTAGGGTTAGGGTTCGGGCTAGGGTTAGGGTTAGGGGACGGGGACGGTTTAGGGTCCAGGTGAGGGTACGGCAACGCTTTAGGGGGAGCGTGCGTGTGAGGGCGCGCGTTAGGGTTAGCGTACGGGTTAGGATTCGGGGACGGTTGAGGGTCAGGCTTCGGGGAAGGGTTAGGGTTAGGGTTCGGGCTAGGGTTAGGGTTAGGGGACAGGGACGGTTTAGGGTCCAGGTGACGGTACGGCAACGCTTTAGGGGGAGCATGCGTGTGAGGGCGCGGGTTAGTGTTAGCGTACGGGTTAGGATTAGGGGACGGGTGAGGGTCAGGCTTCGGGGAAGGGTTAGGGTTAGGGTTCGGGCTAGGGTTAGGGTTAGGGGACGGGGACGGTTTAGGGTCCAGGTGAGGGTACAGCAACGCTTTAGGGGGAGCGTGCGTGTGAGGCCGCGGGTTAGTGTTAGCGTACGGGTTAGGATTAGGGGACGGTTGAGGGTCAGGCTTCGGGGAAGGGTTAGGGTTAGGGTTGGGGCTAGGGTTAGGGTTAGGGGACGGGGACGGTTTAGGGTCCAGGTGAGGGTACGGCAACGCTTTAGGGGGAGCGTGCGTGTGAGGGCGCGCATTAGTGTTAGCGTACGGGTTAGGATTAGGGGACGGGTGAGCGTCAGGCTTCGGGGAAGGGTTAGGGTTAGGGTTCGGGCTAGGGTTAGGGTTAGGGGACGGGGACGGTTTAGGGTCCAGGTGAGGGTACGGCAACGCTTTAGGGGGAGCGTGCGTGTGAGGGCGCGGGTTAGTGTTAGCGTACGGGTTAGGATTAGGGGACGGGTGAGGGTCAGGCTTCGGGGAAGGGTTAGGGTTAGGGTTCGGGCTAGGGTTAGGGTTAGGGGACGGGGACGGTTTAGGGTCCAGGTGAGGGTATGGCAACGCTGTAGGGTGAGCGTGCGTGTGAGGGCGCGGGTTAGTGTTAGCGTACGGGTTAGGAATAGGGGACGGGTGAGGGTCAGGCTTCGGGGAAGGATTAGGGTTAGGTTTCGGGCTAGGGTTAGGGTTAGGGGACGGGGACGGTTTAGGGTCCAGGTGAGGGTACGGCAACGCTTTAGGGGGAGCGTGCGTGTGAGGGCGCGGGTTAGTGTTAGCGTGCGGGTTAGGATTAGGGGACGGGTGAGGGTCAGGCTTCGGGGAAGGGTTAGGGTTAGGGTTCGGGCTAGGGTTAGGGTTAGGGGACGGGGACGGTTTAGGGTCCAGGTGAGGGTACGGCAACGCTTTAGGGGAAGCGTGCGTGTGAGGGCGCGGGTTAGTGTTAGCGTGCGGGTTAGGATTAGGGGACGGTTGAGGGTCAGGCTTCGGGGAAGGGTTAGGGTTAGGGTTCGGGCTAGGGTTAGGGTTAGGGGACGGGGACGGTTTAGGGTCCAGGTGAGGGTACGGCAACGCTTTAGGGGGAGCGTGCGTGTGAGGGCGCGCATTAGTGTTAGCGTACGGGTTAGGATTAGGGGACGGGTGAGCGTCAGGCTTCGGGGAAGGGTTAGGGTTAGGGTTCGGGCTAGGGTTAGGGTTAGGGGACGGGGACGGTATAGGGTCAGGGTGAGGGTATGGCAACGCTTTAGGGGGAGCGTGCGTGTGAGGGCGCGGGTTAGTGTTAGCGTACGGGTTAGGATTAGGGGACGGGTGAGGGTCAGGCTTCGGGGAAGGGTTAGGGTTAGGGTTCGGGCTAGGGTTAGGGTTAGGGGACGGGGACGGTTTAGGGTCCAGGTGAGGGTATGGCAACGCTGTAGGGTGAGCGTGCGTGTGAGGGCGCGGGTTAGTGTTAGCGTACGGGTTAGGAATAGGGGACGGGAGAGGGTCAGGCTACGGGGAAGGATTAGGGTTAGGTTTCGGGCTAGGGTTAGGGTTAGGGGACGGGGACGGTTTAGGGTCCAGGTGAGGGTACGGCAACGCTTTAGGGGGAGCGTGCGTGTGAGGGCGCGGGTTAGTGTTAGCGTGCGGGTTAGGATTAGGGGACGGGTGAGGGTCAGGCTTCGGGGAAGGGTTAGGGTTAGGGTTCGGGCTAGGGTTAGGGTTAGGGGACGGGGACGGTTTAGGGTCCAGGTGAGGGTACGGCAACGCTTTAGGGGGAGCATGCGTGTGAGGGCGCGGGTTAGTGTTAGCGTGCGGGTTAGGATTAGGGGACGGGTGAGGGTCAGGCTTCGGGGAAGGGTTAGGGTTAGGGTTCGGGCTAGGGTTAGGGTTAGGGGACGGGGACGGTTTAGGGTCCAGGTGAGGGTACGGCAACGCTTTAGGGGGAGCGTGCGTGTGAGGGCGCGGGTTAGTGTTAGCGTACGGGTTAGGATTAGGGGACGGGTGAGGGTCAGGCTTCGGGGAAGGGTTAGGGTTAGGGTTCGGGCTAGGGTTAGGGTTAGGTTTAGGGGACGGTTTAGGGTCCAGGTGAGGGTACGGCAACGCTTTAGGGGGAGCGTGCGTGTGAGGGCGCGGGTTAGTGTTAGCGTACGGGTTAGGATTAGGGGACGGTTGAGGGTCAGGCTTCGGGGAAGGGTTAGGGTTAGGGTTCGGGCTAGGGTTAGGGTTGGGGGACGGGGACGGTTTAGGGTCCAGGTGAGGGTACGGCAACGCTTTAGGGGGAGCGTGCGTGTGAGGGCGCGCATTAGTGTTAGCGTACGGGTTAGGATTAGGGGACGGGTGAGCGTCAGGCTTCGGGGAAGGGTTAGGGTTAGGGTTCGGGCTAGGGTTAGGGGACGGGGACGGTTTAGGGTCCAGGTGAGGGTATGGCAACGCTTTAGGGGGAGCGTGCGTGTGAGGGCGCGGGTTAGTGTTAGCGTACGGGTTAGGATTAGGGGACGGGTGAGGGTCAGGCTTCGGGGAAGGGTTAGGGTTAGGGTTCGGGCTAGGGTTAGGGTTAGGGGACGGGGACGGTTTAGGGTCCAGGTGAGGGTATGGCAACGCTGTAGGGTGAGCGTGCGTGTGAGGGCGCGGGTTAGTGTTAGCGTACGGGTTAGGAATAGGGGACGGGTGAGGGTCAGGCTTCGGGGAAGGATTAGGGTTAGGTTTCGGGCTAGGGTTAGGGTTAGGGGACGGGGACGGTTTAGGGTCCAGGTGAGGGTACGGCAACGCTTTAGGGGGAGCGTGCGTGTGAGGGCGCAGGTTAGTGTTAGCGTGCGGGTTAGGATTAGGGGACGGGTGAGGGTCAGGCTTCGGGGAAGGGTTAGGGTTAGGGTTCGGGCTAGGGTTAGGGTTAGGGGACGGGGACGGTTTAGGGTCCAGGTGAGGGTACGGCAACGCTTTAGGGGGAGCATGCGTGTGAGGGCGCGGGTTAGTGTTAGCGTGCGGGTTAGGATTAGGGGACGGGTGAGGGTCAGGCTTCGGGGAAGGGTTAGGGTTAGGGTTCGGGCTAGGGTTAGGGTTAGGGGACGGGGACGGTTTAGGGTCCAGGTGAGGGTATGGCAACGCTTTAGGGGGAGCGTGCGTGTGAGGGCGCGGGTTAGTGTTAGCTTACGGGTTAGGATTAGGGGACGGGTGAGGGTCAGGCTTCGGGGAAGGGTTAGGGTTAGGGTTCGGGCTAGGGTTAGGGTTAGGGGATGGGGACGGTTTAGGGTCCAGGTGAGGGTACGGCAACGCTTTAGGGGGAGCGTGCGTGTGAGGGCGCGGGTTAGTGTTAGCGTACGGGTTAGGATTAGGGGACGGGTGAGGGTCAGGCTTCGGGGAAGGGTTAGGGTTAGGGTTCGGGCTAGGGTTAGGGTTAGGTTTAGGGGACGGTTTAGGGTCCAGGTGAGGGTACGGCAATGCTTTAGGGGGAGCGTGCGTGTGAGGGCGCGGGTTAGTGTTAGCGTACGGGTTAGGATTAGGGGACGGTTGAGGGTCAGGCTTCGGGGAAGGGTTAGGGTTAGGGTTCGGGCTAGGGTTAGGGTTAGGGGACGGGGACGGTTTAGGGTCCAGGTGAGGGTATGGCAACGCTGTAGGGTGAGCGTGCGTGTGAGGGCGCGGGTTAGTGTTAGCGTACGGGTTAGGAATAGGGGACGGGTGAGGGTCAGGCTTCGGGGAAGGGTTAGGGTTAGGGTTCGGGCTAGGGTTAGGGTTAGGGGACGGAGACGGTTTAGGGTGCAGGTGAGGGTACGGCAACGCTTTAGGGGGAGCGTGCGTGTGAGGGCGCGGGTTAGTGTTAGCGTACGGGTTAGGAATAGGGGACGGGTGAGGGTCAGGCTTCGGGGAAGGATTAGGGTTAGGTTTCGGGCTAGGGTTAGGGTTAGGGGACGGGGACGGTTTAGGGTCCAGGTGAGGGTACGGCTACGCTTTAGGGGGAGCGTGCGTGTGAGGGCGCGGGTTAGTGTTAGCGTGCGGGTTAGGATTAGGGGACGGGTGAGGGTCAGGCTTCGGGGAAGGGTTAGGGTTAGGGTTCGGGCTAGGGTTAGGGTTAGGGGACGGGGACGGTTTAGGGTCCAGGTGAGGGTACGGCAACGCTTTAGGGGGAGCGTGCGTGTGAGGGCGCGCATTAGTGTTAGCGTACGGGTTAGGATTAGGGGACGGGTGAGGGTCAGGCTTCGGGGAAGGGTTAGGGTTAGGGTTCGGGCTAGGGTTAGGGTTAGGGGACGGGGACGGTTTAGGGTCCAGGTGAGGGTACGGCAACGCTTTA
Organism: Delphinus delphis; assembly: GCF_949987515.2. Lineage (NCBI taxonomy): Eukaryota > Metazoa > Chordata > Mammalia > Artiodactyla > Delphinidae > Delphinus > Delphinus delphis. The sequence goes on from NW_027193076.1 coordinate 6,136, forward strand.
GGGGGAGCGTGCGTGTGAGGGCGCGGGTTAGTGTTAGCGTACGGGTTAGGATTAGGGGACGGTTGAGGGTCAGGCTTCGGGGAAGGGTTAGGGTTAGGGTTCGGGCTAGGGTTAGGGTTAGGGGACGGGGACGGTTTAGGGTCCAGGTGAGGGTACGGCAACGCTTTAGGGGGAGCGTGCGTGTGAGGGCGCGGGTTAGTGTTAGCGTACGGGTTAGCATTAGGGGACGGGTGAGGGTCAGGCTTCGGGGAAGGGTTAGGGTTAGGGTTCGGGCTAGGGTTAGGGTTAGGTTTAGGGGACGGTTTAGGGTCCAGGTGAGGGTACGGCAACGCTTTAGGGGGAGCGTGCGTGTGAGGGCGCGGGTTAGTGTTAGCGTACGGGTTAGGATTAGGGGACGGTTGAGGGTCAGGCTTCGGGGAAGGGTTAGGGTTAGGGTTCGGGCTAGGGTTAGGGTTAGGGGACGGGGACGGTTTAGGGTCCAGGTGAGGGTACGGCAACGCTTTAGGGGGAGCGTGCGTGTGAGGGCGCGGGTTAGTGTTAGCGTACGGGTTAGGATTAGGGGACGGGTGAGGGTCAGGCTTCGGGGAAGGGTTAGGGTTAGGGTTCGGGCTAGGGTTAGGGTTAGGTTTAGGGGACGGTTTAGGGTCCAGGTGAGGGTACGGCAACGCTTTAGGGGGAGCGTGCGTGTGAGGGCGCGGGTTAGTGTTAGCGTACGGGTTAGGATTAGGGGACGGTTGAAGGTCAGGCTTCGGGGAAGGGTTAGGTTTAGGGTTCGGGCTAGGGTTAGGGTTAGGGGACGGGGACGGTTTAGGGTCCAGGTGAGGGTACGGCAACGCTTTAGGGGGAGCGTGCGTGTGAGGGCGCGGGTTAGTGTTAGCGTACGGGTTAGGATTAGGGGACGGGTGAGGGTCAGGCTTCGGGGAAGGGTTAGGGTTAGGGTTCGGGCTAGGGTTAGGGTTAGGTTTAGGGGACGGTTTAGGGTCCAGGTGAGGGTACGGCAACGCTTTAGGGGGAGCGTGCGTGTGAGGGCGCGGGTTAGTGTTAGCGTACGGGTTAGGATTAGGGGACGGGTGAGGGTCAGGCTTCGGGGAAGGGTTAGGGTTAGGGTTCGGCCTAGGGTTAGGGTTAGGGGACGGGGACGGTTTAGGGTCCAGTTGAGGGTACGGCAACGCTTTAGGGGGAGCGTGCGTGTGAGGGCGCGGGTTAGTGTTAGCGTACGGGTTAGGATTAGGGGACGGTTGAGGGTCAGGCTTCGGGGAAGGGGTAGGGTTAGGGTTCGGGCTAGGGTTAGGGTTAGGGGACGGGGACGGTTTAGGGTCCAGGTGAGGGTACGGCAACGCTTTACGGGGAGCGTGCGTGTGAGGGCGCGCATTAGTGTTAGCGTACGGGTTAGGATTAGGGGACGGGTGAGCGTCAGGCTTCGGGGAAGGGTTAGGGTTAGGGTTCGGGCTAGGGTTAGGGTTAGGGGACGGAGACGGTTTAGGGTCCAGGTGAGGGTACGGCAACGCTTTAGGGTGAGCGTGCATGTGAGGGCGCGCGTTAGGGTTAGCGTACGGGTTAGGATTCGGGGACGGTTGAGGGTCAGGCTTCGGGGAAGGGTTAGGGTTAGGGTTCGGGCTAGGGTTAGGGTTAGGGGACGGGGACGGTTTAGGGTCCAGGTGAGGGTACGGCAACGCTTTAGGGGGAGCGTGCGTGTGAGGGCGCGGGTTAGTGTTAGCGTACGGGTTAGGATTAGGGGACGGGTGAGGGTCAGGCTTCGGGGAAGGGTTAGGGTTAGGGTTCGGGCTAGGGTTAGGGTTAGGGGACGGGGACGGTTTAGGGTCCAGGTGAGGGTACGGCAACGCTTTAGGGGGAGCGTGCGTGTGAGGGCGCGCATTAGTGTTAGCGTACGGGTTAGGATTAGGGGACGGGTGAGCGTCAGGCTTCGGGGAAGGGTTAGGGTTAGGGTTCGGGCTAGGGTTAGGGTTAGGGGACGGAGACGGTTTAGGGTCCAGGTGAGGGTACGGCAACGCTTTAGGGTGAGCGTGCGTGTGAGGGCGCGCGTTAGGGTTAGCGTACGGGTTAGGATTAGGGGACGGGTGAGGGTCAGGCTTCGGGGAAGGGTTAGGGTTAGGGTTCGGGCTAGGGTTAGGGTTAGGGGACGGGGACGGTTTAGGGTCCAGGTGAGGGTACGGCAACGCTTTAGGGGGAGCGTGCGTGTGAGGGCGCGGGTTAGTGTTAGCGTACGGGTTAGGATTAGGGGACGGGTGAGGGTCAGGCTTCGGGGAAGGGTTAGGGTTAGGGTTCGGGCTAGGGTTAGGGTTAGGTTTAGGGGACGGTTTAGGGTCCAGGTGAGGGTACGGCAACGCTTTAGGGGGAGCGTGCGTGTGAGGGCGCGGGTTAGTGTTAGCGTACGGGTTAGGATTAGGGGACGGGTGAGGGTCAGGCTTCGGGGAAGGGTTAGGGTTAGGGTTCGGGCTAGGGTTAGGGTTAGGGGACGGAGACGGTTTAGGGTCCAGGTGAGGGTACGGCAACGCTTTAGGGGGAGCGTGCGTGTGAGGGCGCGGGTTAGTGTTAGCGTACGGGTTAGGATTAGGGGACGGGTGAGGGTCAGGCTTCGGGGAAGGGTTAGGGTTAGGGTTCGGGCTAGGGTTAGGGTTAGGGGACGGGGACGGTTTAGGGTCCAGGTGAGGGTACGGCAACGCTTTAGGGGGAGCATGCGTGTGAGGGCACGGGTTAGTGTTAGCGTGCGGGTTAGGATTAGGGGACGGGTGAGGGTCAGGCTTCGGGGAAGGGTTAGGGTTAGGGTTCGGGCTAGGGTTAGGGTTAGGGGACGGGGACGGTTTAGGGTCCAGGTGAGGGTACGGCAACGCTTTAGGGGGAGCGTGCGTGTGAGGGCGCGGGTTAGTGTTAGCGTACGGGTTAGGATTAGGGGACGGTTGAGGGTCAGGCTTCGGGGAAGGGTTAGGGTTAGGGTTCGGGCTAGGGTTAGGGTTAGGGGACGGGGACGGTTTAGGGTCCAGGTGAGGGTACGGCAACGCTTTAGGGGGAGCGTGCGTGTGAGGGCGCGCATTAGTGTTAGCGTACGGGTTAGGATTAGGGGACGGGTGAGGGTCAGGCTTCGGGGAAGGGTTAGGGTTAGGGTTCGGGCTAGGGTTAGGGTTAGGGGACGGGGACGGTTTAGGGTCCAGGTGAGGGTACGGCAACGCTTTAGGGGGAGCGTGCGTGTGAGGGCGCGGGTTAGTGTTAGCGTACGGGTTAGGATTAGGGGACGGGTGAGGGTCAGGCTTCGGGGAAGGGTTAGGGTTAGGGTTCGGGCTAGGGTTAGGGTTAGGTTTAGGGGACGGTTTAGGGTCCAGGTGAGGGTACGGCAACGCTTTAGGGGGAGCGTGCGTGTGAGGGCGCGGGTTAGTGTTAGCGTACGGGTTAGGATTAGGGGACGGTTGAGGGTCAGGCTTCGGGGAAGGGTTAGGGTTAGGGTTCGGGCTAGGGTTAGGGTTAGGGGACGGGGACGGTTTAGGGTCCAGGTGAGGGTACGGCAACGCTTTAGGGGGAGCGTGCGTGTGAGGGCGCGGGTTAGTGTTAGCGTACGGGTTAGGATTAGGGGACGGGTGAGGGTCAGGCTTCGGGGAAGGGTTAGGGTTAGGTTTCGGGCTAGGGTTAGGGTTAGGGGACGGGGACGGTTTAGGGTCCAGGTGAGGGTACGGCAACGCTTTAGGGGGAGCGTGCGTGTGAGGGCGCGGGTTAGTGTTAGCGTGCGGGTTAGGATTAGGGGACGGGTGAGGGTCAGGCTTCGGGAAAGGGTTAGGGTTAGGGTTCGGGCTAGGGTTAGGGTTAGGGGACGGGGACGGTTTAGGGTCCAGGTGAGGGTACGGCAACGCTTTAGGGGGAGCATGCGTGTGAGGGCGTGGGTTAGTGTAGGCGTGCGGGTTAGGATTAGGGGACGGGTGAGGGTCAGGCTTCGGGGAAGGGTTAGGGTTAGGTTTCGGGCTAGGGTTAGGGTTAGGGGACGGGGACGGTTTAGGGTCCAGGTGAGGGTACGGCAACGCTTTAGGGGGAGCGTGCGTGTGAGGGCGCGGGTTAGTGTTAGCGTACGGGTTAGGATTAGGGGACGGTTGAGGGTCAGGCTTCGGGGAAGGGTTAGGGTTAGGTTTCGGGCTAGGGTTAGGGTTAGGGGACGGGGACGGTTTAGGGTCCAGGTGAGGGTACGGCAACGCTTTAGGGGGAGCGTGCGTGTGAGGGCGCGCATTAGTGTTAGCGTACGGGTTAGGATTAGGGGACGGGTGAGGGTCAGGCTTCGGGGAAGGGTTAGGGTTAGGGTTCGGGCTAGGGTTAGGGTTAGGGGACGGGGACGGTTTAGGGTCCAGGTGAGGGTACGGCAACGCTTTAGGGGGAGCGTGCGTGTGAGGGCGCGGGTTAGTGTTAGCGTACGGGTTAGGATTAGGGGACGGTTGAGGGTCAGGCTTCGGGGAAGGGTTAGGGTTAGGGTTCGGGCTAGGGTTAGGGTTAGGGGACGGGGACGGTTTAGGGTCCAGGTGAGGGTACGGCAACGCTTTAGGGGGAGCGTGCGTGTGAGGGCGCGGGTTAGTGTTAGCGTACGGGTTAGGATTAGGGGACGGGTGAGGGTCAGGCTTCGGGGAAGGGTTAGGGTTAGGGTTCGGGCTAGGGTTAGGGTTAGGGGACGGGGACGGTTTAGGGTCCAGGTGAGGGTACGGCAACGCTTTACGGGGAGCATTCGTGTGAGGGCGCAGGTTAGTGTTAGCGTACGGGTTAGGATTAGGGGACGGGTGAGGGTCAGGCTTCGGGGAAGTGTTAGGGTTAAGGTTCGGGCTAGGGTTAGGGTTAGGGGACGGGGACGGTTTAGGGTCTAGGTGAGGGTACGGCAACGCTTTAGGGGGAGCGTGCATGTGAGGGCGCGCATTAGTGTTAGCGTACGGGTTAGGATTAGGGGACGGGTGAGCGTCAGGCTTCGGGGAAGGGTTAGGGTTAGGGTTCGGGCTAGGGTTAGGGTTAGGGGACGGAGACGGTTTAGGGTCCAGGTGAGGGTACGGCAACGCTTTAGGGGGAGCGTGCGTGTGAGGGCGCGCGTTAGGGTTAGCGTACGGGTTAGGATTCGGGGACGGTTGAGGGTCAGGCTTCGGGGAAGGGTTAGGGTTAGGGTTCGGGCTAGGGTTAGGGTTAGGGGACAGGGACGGTTTAGGGTCCAGGTGAGGGTACGGCAACGCTTTAGGGGGAGCATGCGTGTGAGGGCGCGGGTTAGTGTTAGCGTGCGGGTTAGGATTAGGGGACGGGTGAGGGTCAGGCTTCGGGGAAGGGTTAGGGTTAGGGTTCGGGCTAGGGTTAGGGTTAGGGGATGGGGACGGTTTAGGGTCCAGGTGAGGGTACGGCAACGCTTTAGGGGGAGCATGCGTGTGAGGGCGCGGGTTAGTGTTAGCGTGCGGGTTAGGATTAGGGGACGGGTGAGGGTCAGGCTTCGGGGAAGGGTTAGGGTTAGGGTTCGGGCTAGGGTTAGGGTTAGGGGACGGGGACGGTTTAGGGTCTAGGTGAGGGTACGGCAACGCTTTAGGGGGAGCGTGCATGTGAGGGCGCGGGTTAGTGTTAGCGTACGGGTTAGGATTAGGGGACGGGTGAGGGTCAGGCTTCGGGGAAGGGTTAGGGTTAGGGTTCGGGCTAGGGTTAGGGTTAGGGGACGGGGACGGTTTAGGGTCCAGGTGAGGGTACGGCAACGCTTTAGGGTGAGCGTGCGTGTGAGGGCGCGCGTTAGGGTTAGCGTACGGGTTAGGATTCGGGGACGGTTGAGGGTCAGGCTTCGGGGAAGGGTTAGGGTTAGGGTTCGGGCTAGGGTTAGGGTTAGGGGACAGGGACGGTTTAGGGTCCAGGTGAGGGTACGGCAACGCTTTAGGGGGAGCATGCGTGTGAGGGCGCGGGTTAGTGTTAGCGTGCGGGTTAGGATTAGGGGACGGGTGAGGGTCAGGCTTCGGGGAAGGGTTAGGGTTAGGGTTCGGGCTAGGGTTAGGGTTAGGGGACGGGGACGGTTTAGGGTCCAGGTGAGGGTACGGCAACGCTTTAGGGGGAGCATGCGTGTGAGGGCGCGGGTTAGTGTTAGCGTGCGGGTTAGGATTAGGGGACGGGTGAGGATCAGGCTTCGGGGAAGGGTTAGGGTTAGGGTTCGGGCTAGGGTTAGGGTTAGGGGACGGGGACGGTTTAGGGTCCAGGTGAGGGTACGGCAACGCTTTAGGGGGAGCGTGCGTGTGAGGGCGCGGGTTAGTGTAGGCGTACGGGTTAGGATTAGGGGACGGTTGAGGGTCAGGCTTCGGGGAAGGGTTAGGGTTAGGGTTCGGGCTAGGGTTAGGGTTAGGGGACGGGGACGGTTTAGGGTCCAGGTGAGGGTACGGCAACGCTTTAGGGGGAGCGTGCGTGTGAGGGCGCGCGTTAGGGTTAGCGTACGGGTTAGGATTCGGGGACGGTTGAGGGTCAGGCTTCGGGGAAGGGTTAGGGTTAGGGTTCGGGCTAGGGTTAGGGTTAGGGGACGGGGACGGTTTAGGGTCCAGGTGACGGTACGGCAACGCTTTAGGGGGAGCATGCGTGTGAGGGCGCGGGTTAGTGTTAGCGTACGGGTTAGGATTAGGGGACGGGTGAGGGTCAGGCTTCGGGGAAGGGTTAGGGTTAGGGTTCGGGCTAGGGTTAGGGTTAGGGGACGGGGACGGTTTAGGGTCCAGGTGAGGGTACAGCAACGCTTTAGGGGGAGCGTGCGTGTGAGGCCGCGGGTTAGTGTTAGCGTACGGGTTAGGATTAGGGGACGGTTGAGGGTCAGGCTTCGGGGAAGGGTTAGGGTTAGGGTTGGGGCTAGGGTTAGGGTTAGGGGACGGGGACGGTTTAGGGTCCAGGTGAGGGTACGGCAACGCTTTAGGGGGATCGTGCGTGTGAGGGCGCGCATTAGTGTTAGCGTACGGGTTAGGATTAGGGGACGGGTGAGCGTCAGGCTTCGGGGAAGGGTTAGGGTTAGGGTTCGGGCTAGGGTTAGGGTTAGGGGACGGGGACGGTTTAGGGTCCAGGTGAGGGTACGGCAACGCTTTAGGGGGAGCGTGCGTGTGAGGGCGCGGGTTAGTGTTAGCGTACGGGTTAGGATTAGGGGACGGGTGAGGGTCAGGCTTCGGGGAAGGGTTAGGGTTAGGGTTCGGGCTAGGGTTAGGGTTAGGTTTAGGGGACGGTTTAGGGTCCAGGTGAGGGTACGGCAACGCTTTAGGGGGAGCGTGCGTGTGAGGGCGCGGGTTAGTGTTAGCGTACGGGTTAGGATTAGGGGACGGGTGAGGGTCAGGCTTCGGGGAAGGGTTAGGGTTAGGGTTCGGGCTAGGGTTAGGGTTAGGGGACGGGGACGGTTTAGGGTCCAGGTGAGGGTATGGCAACGCTTTAGGGGGAGCGTGCGTGTGAGGGCGCAGGTTAGTGTTAGCGTACGGGTTAGGATTAGGGGACGGGTGAGGGTCAGGCTTCGGGGAAGGGTTAGGGTTAGGGTTCGGGCTAGGGTTAGGGTTAGGGGACGGGGACGGTTTAGGGTCCAGGTGAGGGTATGGCAACGCTGTAGGGTGAGCGTGCGTGTGAGGGCGCGGGTTAGTGTTAGCGTACGGGTTAGGAATAGGGGACGGGTGAGGGTCAGGCTTCGGGGAAGGATTAGGGTTAGGTTTCGGGCTAGGGTTAGGGTTAGGGGACGGGGACGGTTTAGGGTCCAGGTGAGGGTACGGCAACGCTTTAGGGGGAGCGTGCGTGTGAGGGCGCGGGTTAGTGTTAGCGTGCGGGTTAGGATTAGGGGACGGGTGAGGGTCAGGCTTCGGGGAAGGGTTAGGGTTAGGGTTCGGGCTAGGGTTAGGGTTAGGGGACGGGGACGGTTTAGGGTCCAGGTGAGGGTACGGCAACGCTTTAGGGGGACCGTGCGTGTGAGGGCGCGGGTTAGTGTTAGCGTACGGGTTAGGATTAGGGGACGGGTGAGGGTCAGGCTTCGGGGAAGGGTTAGGGTTAGGGTTCGGGCTAGGGTTAGGGTTAGGTTTAGGGGACGGTTTAGGGTCCAGGTGAGGGTACGGCAACGCTTTAGGGGGAGCGTGCGTGTGAGGGCGCGGGTTAGTGTTAGCGTACGGGTTAGGATTAGGGGACGGTTGAGGGTCAGGCTTCGGGGAAGGGTTAGGGTTAGGGTTCGGGCTAGGGTTAGGGTTAGGGGACGGGGACGGTTTAGGGTCCAGGTGAGGGTACGGCAACGCTTTAGGGGGAGCATGCGTGTGAGGGCGCGGGTTAGTTTTAGCGTACGGGTTAGGATTAGGGGACGGGTGAGGGTCAGGCTTCGGGGAAGGGTTAGGGTTAGGGTTCGGGCTAGGGTTAGGGTTAGGGGATGGGGACGGTTTAGGGTCCAGGTGAGGGTACGGCAACGCTTTAGGGGGAGCGTGCGTGTGAGGGCGTGGATTAGTGTTAGCGTACGGGTTAGGATTAGGGGACGGGTGAGGGTCAGGCTTCGGGGAAGGGTTAGGGTTAGGGTTCGGGCTAGGGTTAGGGTTAGGGGACGGGGACGGTTTAGGGTCCAGGTGAGGGTATGGCAACGCTTTAGGGGGAGCGTGCGTGTGAGGGCGCAGGTTAGTGTTAGCGTACGGGTTAGGATTAGGGGACGGGTGAGGGTTAGGCTTCGGGGAAGGGTTAGGGTTAGGGTTCGGGCTAGGGTTAGTGTTAGGGGACGGGGACGGTTTAGGGTCCAGGTGAGGGTATGGCAACGCTGTAGGGTGAGCGTGCGTGTGAGGGCGCGGGTTAGTGTTAGCGTACGGGTTAGGAATAGGGGACGGGTGAGGGTCAGGCTTCGGGGAAGGATTAGGGTTAGGTTTCGGGCTAGGGTTAGGGTTAGGGGACGGGGACGGTTTAGGGTCCAGGTGAGGGTACGGCAACGCTTTAGGGGGAGTGTGCGTGTGAGGGCGCGGGTTAGTGTTAGCGTGCGGGTTAGGATTAGGGGACGGGTGAGGGTCAGGCTTCGGGGAAGGGTTAGGGTTAGGGTTCGGGCTAGGGTTAGGGTTAGGGGACGGGGACGGTTTAGGGTCCAGGTGAGGGTACGGCAACGCTTTAGGGGAAGTGTGCGTGTGAGGGCGCGGGTTAGTGTTAGCGTGCGGGTTAGGATTAGGGGACGGGTGAGGGTCAGGCTTCGGGGAAGGGTTAGGGTTAGGGTTCGGGCTAGGGTTAGGGTTAGGGGACGGGGACGGTTTAGGGTTCAGGTGAGGGTACGGCAACGCTTTAGGGGGAGCGTGCGTGTGAGGGCGCGGGTTAGTGTTAGCGTACGGGTTAGGATTAGGGGAAGGGTGAGGGTCAGGCTTCGGGGAAGGGTTAGGGTTAGGGTTCGGGCTAGGGTTAGGGTTAGGGGACGGGGACGGTTTAGGGTCCAGGTGAGGGTACGGCAACGCTTTAGGGGGAGCATGCGTGTGAGGGCGCGCATTAGTGTTAGCGTACGGGTTAGGATTAGGGGACGGGTGAGCGTCAGGCTTCGGGGAAGGGTTAGGGTTAGGGTTCGGGCTAGGGTTAGGGTTAGGGGACGGGGACGGTTTAGGGTCCAGGTGAGGGTATGGCAACGCTTTAGGGGGAGCGTGCGTGTGAGGGCGCGGGTTAGTGTTAGCGTACGGGTTAGGATTAGGGGACGGGTGAGGGTCAGGCTTCGGGGAAGGGTTAGGGTTAGGGTTCGGGCTAGGGTTAGGGTTAGGGGACGGGGACGGTTTAGGGTCCAGGTGAGGGTACGGCAACGCTTTAGGGGGAGCGTGCGTGTGAGGGCGCGCATTAGTGTTAGCGTACGGGTTAGGATTAGGGGACGGGTGAGGGTCAGGCTTCGGGGAAGGGTTAGGGTTAGGGTTCGGGCTAGGGTTAGGGTTAGGGGACGGGGACGGTTTAGGGTCCAGGTGAGGGTACGGCAACGCTTTAGGGGGAGCGTGCGTGTGAGGGCGCGGGTTAGTGTTAGCGTACGGGTTAGGATTAGGGGACGGTTGAGGGTCAGGCTTCGGGGAAGGGTTAGGGTTAGGGTTCGGGCTAGGGTTAGGGTTAGGGGACGGGGACGGTTTAGGGTCCAGGTGAGGGTACGGCAACGCTTTAGGGGGAGCGTGCGTGTGAGGGCGCGGGTTAGTGTTAGCGTACGGGTTAGGATTAGGGGACGGGTGAGGGTCAGGCTTCGGGGAAGGGTTAGGGTTAGGGTTCGGGCTAGGGTTAGGGTTAGGGGACGGGGACGGTTTAGGGTCCAGGTGAGGGTACGGCAACGCTTTACGGGGAGCATTCGTGTGAGGGCGCAGGTTAGTGTTAGCGTACGGGTTAGGATTAGGGGACGGGTGAGGGTCAGGCTTCGGGGAAGTGTTAGGGTTAAGATTCGGGCTAGGGTTAGCGTTAGGGGACGGGGACGGTTTAGGGTCTAGGTGAGGGTACGGCAACGCTTTAGGGGGAGCGTGCATGTGAGGGCGCGCATTAGTGTTAGCGTACGGGTTAGGATTAGGGGACGGGTGAGCGTCAGGCCTCGGGGAAGGGTTAGGGTTAGGGTTCGGGCTAGGGTTAGGGTTAGGGGACGGAGACGGTTTAGGGTCCAGGTGAGGGTACGGCAACGCTTTAGGGGGAGCGTGCGTGTGAGGGCGCGCGTTAGGGTTAGCGTACGGGTTAGGATTCGGGGACGGTTGAGGGTCAGGCTTCGGGGAAGGGTTAGGGTTAGGGTTCGGGCTAGGGTTAGGGTTAGGGGACAGGGACGGTTTAGGGTCCAGGTGAGGGTACGGCAACGCTTTAGGGGGAGCATGCGTGTGAGGGCGCGGGTTAGTGTTAGCGTGCGGGTTAGGATTAGGGGACGGGTGAGGGTCAGGCTTCGGGGAAGGGTTAGGGTTAGGGTTCGGGCTAGGGTTAGGGTTAGGGGATGGGGACGGTTTAGGGTCCAGGTGAGGGTACGGCAACGCTTTAGGGGGAGCATGCGTGTGAGGGCGCGGGTTAGTGTTAGCGTGCGGGTTAGGATTAGGGGACGGGTGAGGGTCAGGCTTCGGGGAAGGGTTAGGGTTAGGGTTCGGGCTAGGGTTAGGGTTAGGGGACGGGGACGGTTTAGGGTCTAGGTGAGGGTACGGCAACGCTTTAGGGGGAGCGTGCATGTGAGGGCGCGGGTTAGTGTTAGCGTACGGGTTAGGATTAGGGGACGGGTGAGGGTCAGGCTTCGGGGAAGGGTTAGGGTTAGGGTTCGGGCTAGGGTTAGGGTTAGGGGACGGGGACGGTTTAGGGTCCAGGTGAGGGTACGGCAACGCTTTAGGGTGAGCGTGCGTGTGAGGGCGCGCGTTAGGGTTAGCGTACGGGTTAGGATTCGGGGACGGTTGTGGGTCAGGCTTCGGGGAAGGGTTAGGGTTAGGGTTCGGGCTAGGGTTAGGGTTAGGGGACAGGGACGGTTTAGGGTCCAGGTGAGGGTACGGCAACGCTTTAGGGGGAGCATGCGTGTGAGGGCGCGGGTTAGTGTTAGCGTGCGGGTTAGGATTAGGGGACGGGTGAGGGTCAGGCTTCGGGGAAGGGTTAGGGTTAGGGTTCGGGCTAGGGTTAGGGTTAGGGGACGGGGACGGTTTAGGGTCCAGGTGAGGGTACGGCAACGCTTTAGGGGGAGCATGCGTGTGAGGGCGCGGGTTAGTGTTAGCGTGCGGGTTAGGATTAGGGGACGGGTGAGGGTCAGGCTTCGGGGAAGGGTTAGGGTTAGGGTTCGGGCTAGGGTTAGGGTTAGGGGACGGGGACGGTTTAGGGTCCAGGTGAGGGTACGGCAACGCTTTAGGGGGAGCGTGCGTGTGAGGGCGCGGGTTAGTGTAGGCGTACGGGTTAGGATTAGGGGACGGTTGAGGGTCAGGCTTCGGGGAAGGGTTAGGGTTAGGGTTCGGGCTAGGGTTAGGGTTAGGGGACGGGGACGGTTTAGGGTCCAGGTGAGGGTACGGCAACGCTTTAGGGGGAGCGTGCGTGTGAGGGCGCGCGTTAGGGTTAGCGTACGGGTTAGGATTCGGGGACGGTTGAGGGTCAGGCTTCGGGGAAGGGTTAGGGTTAGGGTTCGGGCTAGGGTTAGGGTTAGGGGACAGGGACGGTTTAGGGTCCAGGTGACGGTACGGCAACGCTTTAGGGGGAGCATGCGTGTGAGGGCGCGGGTTAGTGTTAGCGTACGGGTTAGGATTAGGGGACGGGTGAGGGTCAGGCTTCGGGGAAGGGTTAGGGTTAGGGTTCGGGCTAGGGTTAGGGTTAGGGGACGGGGACGGTTTAGGGTCCAGGTGAGGGTACAGCAACGCTTTAGGGGGAGCGTGCGTGTGAGGCCGCGGGTTAGTGTTAGCGTACGGGTTAGGATTAGGGGACGGTTGAGGGTCAGGCTTCGGGGAAGGGTTAGGGTTAGGGTTGGGGCTAGGGTTAGGGTTAGGGGACGGGGACGGTTTAGGGTCCAGGTGAGGGTACGGCAACGCTTTAGGGGGAGCGTGCGTGTGAGGGCGCGCATTAGTGTTAGCGTACGGGTTAGGATTAGGGGACGGGTGAGCGTCAGGCTTCGGGGAAGGGTTAGGGTTAGGGTTCGGGCTAGGGTTAGGGTTAGGGGACGGGGACGGTTTAGGGTCCAGGTGAGGGTACGGCAACGCTTTAGGGGGAGCGTGCGTGTGAGGGCGCGGGTTAGTGTTAGCGTACGGGTTAGGATTAGGGGACGGGTGAGGGTCAGGCTTCGGGGAAGGGTTAGGGTTAGGGTTCGGGCTAGGGTTAGGGTTAGGTTTAGGGGACGGTTTAGGGTCCAGGTGAGGGTACGGCAACGCTTTAGGGGGAGCGTGCGTGTGAGGGCGCGGGTTAGTGTTAGCGTACGGGTTAGGATTAGGGGACGCGTGAGGGTCAGGCTTCGGGGAAGGGTTAGGGTTAGGGTTCGGGCTAGGGTTAGGGTTAGGGGACGGGGACGGTTTAGGGTCCAGGTGAGGGTATGGCAACGCTTTAGGGGGAGCGTGCGTGTGAGGGCGCAGGTTAGTGTTAGCGTACGGGTTAGGATTAGGGGACGGGTGAGGGTCAGGCTTCGGGGAAGGGTTAGGGTTAGGGTTCGGGCTAGGGTTAGGGTTAGGGGACGGGGACGGTTTAGGGTCCAGGTGAGGGTATGGCAACGCTGTAGGGTGAGCGTGCGTGTGAGGGCGCGGGTTAGTGTTAGCGTACGGGTTAGGAATAGGGGACGGGTGAGGGTCAGGCTTCGGGGAAGGATTAGGGTTAGGTTTCGGGCTAGGGTTAGGGTTAGGGGACGGGGACGGTTTAGGGTCCAGGTGAGGGTACGGCAACGCTTTAGGGGGAGCGTGCGTGTGAGGGCGCGGGTTAGTGTTAGCGTGCGGGTTAGGATTAGGGGACGGGTGAGGGTCAGGCTTCGGGGAAGGGTTAGGGTTAGGGTTCGGGCTAGGGTTAGGGTTAGGGGACGGGGACGGTTTAGGGTCCAGGTGAGGGTACGGCAACGCTTTAGGGGGAGCGTGCGTGTGAGGGCGCGGGTTAGTGTTAGCGTACGGGTTAGGATTAGGGTACGGGTGAGGGTCAGGCTTCGGGGAAGGGTTAGGGTTAGGGTTCGGGCTAGGGTTAGGGTTAGGTTTAGGGGACGGTTTAGGGTCCAGGTGAGGGTACGGCAACGCTTTAGGGGGAGCGTGCGTGTGAGGGCGCGGGTTAGTGTTAGCGTACGGGTTAGGATTAGGGGACGGTTGAGGGTCAGGCTTCGGGGAAGGGTTAGGGTTAGGGTTCGGGCTAGGGTTAGGGTTAGGGGACGGGGACGGTTTAGGGTCCAGGTGAGGGTACGGCAACGCTTTAGGGGGAGCATGCGTGTGAGGGCGCGGGTTAGTTTTAGCGTACGGGTTTGGATTAGGGGACGGGTGAGGGTCAGGCTTCGGGGAAGGGTTAGGGTTAGGGTTCGGGCTAGGGTTAGGGTTAGGGGATGGGGACGGTTTAGGGTCCAGGTGAGGGTACGGCAACGCTTTAGGGGGAGCGTGCGTGTGAGGGCGTGGATTAGTGTTAGCGTACGGGTTAGGATTAGGGGACGGGTGAGGGTCAGGCTTCGGGGAAGGGTTAGGGTTAGGGTTCGGGCTAGGGTTAGGGTTAGGGGACGGGGACGGTTTAGGGTCCAGGTGAGGGTACGGCAACGCTTTAGGGGGAGCGTGCGTGTGAGGGCGCGGGTTAGTGTTAGCGTACGGGTTAGGATTAGGGGACGGTTGAGGGTCAGGCTTCGGGGAAGGGTTAGGGTTAGGGTTCGGGCTAGGGTTAGGGTTAGGGGACGGGGACGGTTTAGGGTCCAGGTGAGGGTACGGCAACGCTTTAGGGGGAGCGTGCGTGTGAGGGCGCGGGTTAGTGTTAGCGTACGGGTTAGGATTAGGGGACGGGTGAGGGTCAGGCTTCGGGGAAGGGTTAGGGTTAGGGTTCGGGCTAGGGTTAGGGTTAGTGGACGGGGACGGTTTAGGGTCCAGGTGAGGGTACGGCAACGCTTTAGGGGGAGCGTGCGTGTGAGGGCGCGGGTTAGTGTTAGCGTGCGGGTTAGGATTAGGGGACGGGTGAGGGTCAGGCTTCGGGGAAGGGTTAGGGTTAGGGTTCGGGCTAGGGTTAGGGTTAGGGGACGGGGACGGTTTAGGGTCCAGGTGAGGGTACGGCAACGCTTTAGGGGGAGCGTGCGTGTGAGGGCGCGGGTTAGTGTTAGCGTACGGGTTAGGATTAGGGGACGGTTGAGGGTCAGGCTTCGGGGAAGGGTTAGGGTTAGGGTTCGGGCTAGGGTTAGGGTTAGGGGACGGGGACGGTTTAGGGTCCAGGTGAGGGTACGGCAACGCTTTAGGGGGAGCGTGAGTGTGAGGGCGCGCATTAGTGTTAGCGTACGGGTTAGGATTAGGGGACGGGTGAGGGTCAGGCTTCGGGGAAGGGTTAGGGTTAGGGTTCGGGCTAGGGTTAGGGTTAGGGGACGGGGACGGTTTAGGGTCCAGGTGAGGGTACGGCAACGCTTTAGGGGGAGCGTGCGTGTGAGGGCGCGGGTTAGTGTTAGCGTACGGGTTAGGATTAGGGGACGGGTGAGGGTCAGGCTTAGGGGAAGGATTAGGTTTACGGTTTTGGCTAGGGTTAGGGTTAGGGGACAGGGACGGTTTAGGGTCCAGGTGAGGGTACGGCAACGCTTTAGGGGGAGCATGCGTGTGAGGGCGCGCGTTAGTGTTAGCGTACGGGTTAGGATTAGGGGACGGGTGAGGGTCAGGCTTCGGGGCGGGGTTAGGGTTAGGGTTCGGGCTAGGGTTAGGGTTAGGGGACGGGGACGGTTTAGGGTCCAGGTGAGGGTACGGCAACGCTTTAGGGGGAGCGTGCGTGTGAGGGCGCGGGTTAGTGTTAGCGTACGGGTTAGGATTAGGGGACGGTTGAGGGTCAGGCTTCGGGGAAGGGTTAGGGTTAGGGTTCGGGCTAGGGTTAGGGTTAGGGGACGGGGACGGTTTAGGGTCCAGGTGAGGGTACGGCAACGCTTTAGGGGGAGCGTGCGTGTGAGGGCGCAGGTTAGTGTTAGCGTACGGGTTAGGATTAGGGGACGGGTGAGGGTCAGGCTTCGGGGAAGGGTTAGGGTTAGGGTTGGGGCTAGGGTTAGGGTTAGGGGACGGGGACGGTTTAGGGTCCAGGTGAGGGTACGGCAATGCTTTAGGGGGAGCGTGCGTGTGAGGGCGCGGGTTAGTGTTAGCGTACGGGTTAGGATTAGGGGACGGGTGAGGGTCAGGCTTCGGGGAAGGGTTAGGGTTAGGGTTCGGGCTAGGGTTAGGGTTAGGTTTAGGGGACGGTTTAGGGTCCAGGTGAGGGTACGGCAACGCTTTAGGGGGAGCGTGCGTGTGAGGGCACGGGTTAGTGTTAGCGTACGGGTTAGGATTAGGGGACGGGTGAGGGTCAGGCTTCGGGGAAGGGTTAGGGTTAGGGTTCGGGCTAGGGTTAGGGTTAGGGGACGGGGACGGTTTAGGGTCCAGGTGAGGGTACGGCAACGCTTTAGGGGGAGCGTGCGTGTGAGGGCGCAGGTTAGTGTTAGCGTACGGGTTAGGATTAGGGGACGGGTGAGGGTCAGGCTTCGGGGAAGGGTTAGGGTTAGGGTTCGGGCTAGGGTTAGGGTTAGGGGACGGGGACGGTTTAGGGTCCAGGTGAGGGTATGGCAACGCTGTAGGGTGAGCGTGCGTGTGAGGGCGCGGGTTAGTGTTAGCGTACGGGTTAGGAATAGGGGACGGGTGAGGGTCAGGCTTCGGGGAAGGATTAGGGTTAGGTTTCGGGCTAGGGTTAGGGTTAGGGGACGGGGACGGTTTAGGGTCCAGGTGAGGGTACGGCAACGCTTTAGGGGGAGCGTGCGTGTGAGGGCGCAGGTTAGTGTTAGCGTACGGGTTAGGATTAGGGGACAGGTGAGGGTCAGGCTTCGGGGAAGGGTTAGGGTTGTGGTTGGGGCTAGGGTTAGGGTTAGGGGACGGGGACGGTTTAGGGTCTAGGTGAGGGTATGGCAACGCTGTAGGGGGACCGTGCGTGTGAGGGCGCGGGTTAGTGTTAGCATACGGGTTAGGATTAGGGGACGGGTGAGTGTCAGGCTTCGGGGAAGGGTTAGGGTTAGGGTTCGGGCTAGGGTTAGGGTTAGGGGACGGGGACGGTTTAGGGTCCAGGTGAGGGTACGGCAACGCTTTAGGGGGAGCGTGCGTGTGAGGGCGCGGGTTAGTGTTAGCGTACGGGTTAGGATAGGGGACGGGTGAGGGTCAGGCTTAGGGGAAGGATTAGGTTTACGGTTCGGGCTAGGGTTAGGGTTAGGGGACGGGGACGGTTTAGGGTCCAGGTGAGGGTACGGCAACGCTTTAGGGGGAGCGTGCGTGTGAGGGCGCGGGTTAGTGTTAGCGTACGGGTTAGGATTAGGGGACGGGTGAGCGTCAGGCTTCGGGGAAGGGTTAGGGTTAGGGTTGGGGCTAGGGTTAGGGTTAGGGGACGGGGACGGTTTAGGGTTCAGGTGAGGGTACGGCAACGCTTTAGGGGGAGCGTGCGTGTGAGGGCGCGGGTTAGTGTTAGCGTACGGGTTAGGATTAGGGGAAGGGTGAGGGTCAGGCTTCGGGGAAGTGTTAGGGTTAGGGTTCGGGCTAGGGTTAGAGTTAGGGGACGGGGACGGTTTAGGGTCCAGGTGAGGGTACGGCAACGCTTTAGGGGGAGCGTGCGTGTGAGGGCGCAGGTTAGTGTTAGCGTACGGGTTAGGATTAGGGGACGGGTGAGGGTCAGGCTTCGGGGAAGGGTTAGGGTTAGGGTTCGGGCTAGGGTTAGGGTTAGGGGACGGGGACGGTTTAGGGTCCAGGTGAGGGTACGGCAACGCTGTAGGGTGAGCGTGCGTGTGAGGGCGCGGGTTAGTGTTAGCGTACGGGTTAGGATTAGGGGACGGGTGAGGGTCTGGCTTCGGGGAAGGGTTAGGGTTAGGGTTCGGGCTAGGGTTAGGGTTAGGGGACGGGGACGGTTTAGGGTCCAGGTGAGGGTACGGCAACGCTGTAGGGTGAGCGTGCGTGTGAGGGCGCGGGTTAGTGTTAGCGTACGGGTTAGGATTAGGGGACGGGTGAGGGTCAGGCTTCGGGGAAGGATTAGGGTTAGGGTTCGGGCTAGGGTTAGGGTTAGGGGACGGGGACGGTTTAGGGTCCAGGTGAGGGTATGGCAACGCTTTAGGGGGAGCGTGCGTGTGAGGGCGCGGGTTAGTGTTAGCGTACGGGTTAGGATTAGGGGACGGGTGAGCGACAGGCTTCGGGGAAGGGTTAGGGTTAGGGTTCGGGCTAGGGTTAGGGTTAGGGGACGGGGACGGTTTAGGGTCCAGGTGAGGGTACGGCAACGCTTTAGGGGGAGCGTGCGTGTGAGGGCGCGGGTTAGTGTTAGCGTGCGGGTTAGGATTAGGGGACGGGTGAGTGTCAGGCTTCGGGGAAGGGTTAGGGTTAGGGTTGGGGCTAGGGTTAGGGTTAGGGGACGGGGACGGTTTAGGGTCCAGGTGAGGGTACGGCCACGCTTTAGGGGGACCGTGCGTGTGAGGGCGCGGGTTAGTGTTAGCGTACGGGTTAGGATTAGGGGACGGGTGAGTGTCAGGCTTCGGGGAAGGGTTAGGGTTAGGGTTCGGGCTAGGGTTAGGGTTAGGGGACGCGGACGGTTTAGGGTCCAGGTGAGGGTACGGCAACGCTTTAGGGGGAGTGTGCGTGTGAGGGCGCGGGTTAGTGTTAGCGTACGGGTTAGGATTAGGGGACGGGTGAGGGTCAGGCTTAGGGTAAGGATTAGGGTTAGGGTTGGGGCTAGGGTTAGGGATAGGGGACGGGGACGGTTTAGGGTCCAGGTGAGGGTACGGCAATGCTTTAGGGGGAGCGTGCGTGTGAGGGCGTGGGTTAGTGTTAGCGTACGGGTTAGGATTACGGGACGGGTGAGGGTCAGGCTTCGGGGAAGGTTTAGGGTTAGGGTTCGGGCTAGGGTTAGGGTTAGGGGACGGGGACGGTTTAGGGTCCAGGTGAGGGTACGGCAACGCTTTAGGGGGAGCGTGCGTGTGAGGGCGCGCGTTAGTGTTAGCGTACGGGTTAGGATTAGGGGACGGGTGAGGGTCAGGCTTCGGGGAAGGGTTAGGGTTAGGGTTCGGGCTAGGGTTAGGGTTAGGGGACGGGGACGGTTTAGGGTCCAGGTGAGGGTACGGCAACGCTTTAGGGGGAGCGTGCGTGTGAGGGTGCGGGTTAGTGTTAGCGTACGGGTTAGGATTAGGGGACGGGTGAGGGTCAGGCTTCGGGGAAGGGTTAGGGTTAGGGTTCGGGCTAGGGTTAGGGTTAGGGGACGGGGACGGTTTAGGGTCCAGGTGAGGGTACGGCAACGCTGTAGGGTGAGCGTGCGTGTGAGGGCGCGGGTTAGTGTTAGCGTACGGGTTAGGATTAGGGGACGGGTGAGGGTCAGGCTTCGGGGAAGGATTAGGGTTAGGGTTCGGGCTAGGGTTAGGGTTAGGGGACGGGGACGGTTTAGGGTCCAGGTGAGGGTACGGCAACGCTTTAGGGGGAGCGTGCGTGTGAGGGCGCGGGTTAGTGTTAGCGTACGGCTTAGGATTAGGGGAAGGGTGAGGGTCAGGCTTCGGGGAAGGGTTAGGGTTAGGGTTCGGGCTAGGGTTAGGGTTAGGGGACGGGGACTGTTTAGGGTCCAGGTGAGGGTACGGCAACGCTTTAGGGGGAGCGTGCGTGTGAGGGCGCGGGTTAGTGTTAGCGTGCGGGTTAGGATTAGGGGACAGGTGAGGGTCAGGCTTCGGGGAAGGGTTAGGGTTAGGGTTCGGGCTAGGGTTAGGGTTAGGGGACGGGGACGGTTTAGGGTCCAGGTGAGGGTACGGCAACGCTTTAGGGGGAGCGTGCGTGTGAGCACGCGGGTTAGTGTTAGCGTACGGGTTAGGATTAGGGGACGGGTGAGGGTCAGGCTTCGGGGAAGGGTTAGGGTTAAGGTTCGGGCTAGGGTTAGGGTTAGGGGACGGGGACGGTTTAGGATCCAGGTGAGGGTACGGCAACGCTTTAGGGGGAGCGTGCGTGTGAGGGCGCGGGTTAGTGTTAGCGTACGGGTTAGGATTAGGGGACGGGTGAGGGTCAGGCTTCGGGGAAGGGTTAGGGTTAGGGATCGGGCTAGGGTTAGGGTTAGGGGACGGGGACGGTTTAGGGTCCAGGTGAGGGTACGCAAAGCTTTAGGGGGAGCGTGCGTGTGAGGGCGCGGGTTAGTGTTAGCGTACGGGTTAGGATTAGGGGACGGGTGAGGGTCAGGCTTCGGGGAAGGGTTAGGGTTAGGGTTCGGGCAAGGGTTAGGGTTAGGGGACGGGGAAGATTTAGGGTCCAGGTGAGGGTACGGCAACGCTTTAGGGGGAGCGTGCGTGTGAGGGCGCGGGTTAGTGTTAGCGTACGGGTTAGGATTAGGGGACGGGTGAGGGTCAGGCTTCGGGGAAGGGTTAGGGTTAGGGTTCGGGCTAGGGTTAGGGTTAGGGGACGGGGACGGTTTAGGGTCCAGGTGAGGGTACGGCAACGCTTTAGGGGGAGCGTGCGTGTGAGGGCGCGGGTTAGTGTTAGCGTACGGGTTAGGATTAGGGGACGGGTGAGGGTCAGGCTTCGGGGAAGGGTTAGGGTTAGGGTTCGGGCTAGGGTTAGGGTTAGGGGACGGGGACGGTTTAGGGTCCAGGTGAGGGTACGGCAACGCTTTAGGGCGAGCGTGCGTGTGAGGGCGTGGGTTAGTGTTAGCGTACGGGTTAGGATTAGGGGACGGGTGAGGGTCAGGCTTCGGGGAAGGGTTAGGGTTAGGGTTCGGGCTAGGGTTAGGGGACGGGGACGGTTTAGGGTCCAGGTGAGGGTACGGCAACGCTTTAGGGGGAGCGTGCGTGTGAGGGGGCGGGTTAGTGTTAGCGTACAGGTTAGGATTAGGGGACGGGTGAGGGTCAGGCTCGGGGAAGGGTTAGGGTTAGGGTTCGGGCTAGGGTTAGGGTTAGGGGACGGGGACGGTTTAGGGTCCAGGTGAGGGTACGGCAACGCTGTAGGGTGAGCGTGCGTGTGAGGGCGCGGGTTAGTGTTAGCGTACGGGTTAGGATTAGGGGACGGGTGAGGGTCTGGCTTCGGGGAAGGGTTAGGGTTAGGGTTCGGGCTAGGGTTAGGGTTAGGGGACGGGGACGGTTTAGGGTCCAGGTGAGGGTACGGCAACGCTGTAGGGTGAGCGTGCGTGTGAGGGCGCGGGTTAGTGTTAGCGTACGGGTTAGGATTAGGGGACGGGTGAGGGTCAGGCTTCGGGGAAGGATTAGGGTTAGGGTTCGGGCTAGGGTTAGGGTTAGGGGACGGGGACGGTTTAGGGTCCAGGTGAGGGTATGGCAACGCTTTAGGGGGAGCGTGCGTGTGAGGGCGCGGGTTAGTGTTAGCGTACGGGTTAGGATTAGGGGACGGGTGAGCGACAGGCTTCGGGGAAGGGTTAGGGTTAGGGTTCGGGCTAGGGTTAGGGTTAGGGGACGGGGACGGTTTAGGGTCCAGGTGAGGGTACGGCAACGCTTTAGGGGGAGCGTGCGTGTGAGGGCGCGGGTTAGTGTTAGCGTGCGGGTTAGGATTAGGGGACGGGTGAGTGTCAGGCTTCGGGGAAGGGTTAGGGTTAGGGTTGGGGCTAGGGTTAGGGTTAGGGGACGGGGACGGTTTAGGGTCCAGGTGAGGGTACGGCCACGCTTTAGGGGGACCGTGCGTGTGAGGGCGCGGGTTAGTGTTAGCGTACGGGTTAGGATTAGGGGACGGGTGAGTGTCAGGCTTCGGGGAAGGGTTAGGGTTAGGGTTCGGGCTAGGGTTAGGGTTAGGGGACGCGGACGGTTTAGGGTCCAGGTGAGGGTACGGCAACGCTTTAGGGGGAGTGTGCGTGTGAGGGCGCGGGTTAGTGTTAGCGTACGGGTTAGGATTAGGGGACGGGTGAGGGTCAGGCTTAGGGTAAGGATTAGGGTTAGGGTTGGGGCTAGGGTTAGGGATAGGGGACGGGGACGTTTTAGGGTCCAGGTGAGGGTACGGCAATGCTTTAGGGGGAGCGTGCGTGTGAGGGCGTGGGTTAGTGTTAGCGTACGGGTTAGGATTACGGGACGGGTGAGGGTCAGGCTTCGGGGAAGGGTTAGGGTTAGGGTTCGGGCTAGGGTTAGGGTTAGGGGACGGGGACGGTTTAGGGTCCAGGTGAGGGTACGGCAACGCTTTAGGGGGAGCGTGCGTGTGAGGGCGCGCATTAGTGTTAGCGTACGGGTTAGGATTAGGGGACGGGTGAGCGTCAGGCTTCGGGGAAGGGTTAGGGTTAGGGTTCGGGCTAGGGTTAGGGTTAGGGGACGGGGACGGTTTAGGGTCCAGGTGAGGGTACGGCAACGCTTTAGGGGGAGCGTGCGTGTGAGGGTGCGGGTTAGTGTTAGCGTACGGGTTAGGATTAGGGGACGGGTGAGGGTCAGGCTTCGGGGAAGGGTTAGGGTTAGGGTTCGGGCTAGGGTTAGGGTTAGGGGACGGGGACGGTTTAGGGTCCAGGTGAGGGTATGGCAACGCTGTAGGGTGAGCGTGCGTGTGAGGGCGCGGGTTAGTGTTAGCGTACGGGTTAGGATTAGGGGACGGGTGAGGGTCAGGCTTCGGGGAAGGATTAGGGTTAGGGTTCGGGCTAGGGTTAGGGTTAGGGGACGGGGACGGTTTAGGGTCCAGGTGAGGGTACGGCAACGCTTTAGGGGGAGCGTGCGTGTGAGGGCGCGGGTTAGTGTTAGCGTACGGCTTAGGATTAGGGGAAGGGTGAGGGTCAGGCTTCGGGGAAGGGTTAGGGTTAGGGTTCGGGCTAGGGTTAGGGTTAGGGGACGGGGACTGTTTAGGGTCCAGGTGAGGGTACGGCAACGCTTTAGGGGGAGCGTGCGTGTGAGGGCGCGGGTTAGTGTTAGCGTGCGGGTTAGGATTAGGGGACAGGTGAGGGTCAGGCTTCGGGGAAGGGTTAGGGTTAGGGTTCGGGCTAGGGTTAGGGTTAGGGGACGGGGACGGTTTAGGGTCCAGGTGAGGGTACGGCAACGCTTTAGGGGGAGCGTGCGTGTGAGCACGCGGGTTAGTGTTAGCGTACGGGTTAGGATTAGGGGACGGGTGAGGGTCAGGCTTCGGGGAAGGGTTAG
Organism: Delphinus delphis; assembly: GCF_949987515.2. NCBI lineage: Eukaryota > Metazoa > Chordata > Mammalia > Artiodactyla > Delphinidae > Delphinus > Delphinus delphis. The sequence continues at coordinate 28,730 of NW_027193076.1, forward strand.
GGTTAAGGTTCGGGCTAGGGTTAGGGTTAGGGGACGGGGACGGTTTAGGATCCAGGTGAGGGTACGGCAACGCTTTAGGGGGAGCGTGCGTGTGAGGGCGCGGGTTAGTGTTAGCGTACGGGTTAGGATTAGGGGACGGGTGAGGGTCAGGCTTCGGGGAAGGGTTAGGGTTAGGGATCGGGCTAGGGTTAGGGTTAGGGGACGGGGACGGTTTAGGGTCCAGGTGAGGGTACGCAAAGCTTTAGGGGGAGCGTGCGTGTGAGGGCGCGGGTTAGTGTTAGCGTACGGGTTAGGATTAGGGGACGGGTGAGGGTCAGGCTTCGGGGAAGGGTTAGGGTTAGGGTTCGGGCAAGGGTTAGGGTTAGGGGACGGGGAAGATTTAGGGTCCAGGTGAGGGTACGGCAACGCTTTAGGGGGAGCGTGCGTGTGAGGGCGCGGGTTAGTGTTAGCGTACGGGTTAGGATTAGGGGACGGGTGAGGGTCAGGCTTCGGGGAAGGGTTAGGGTTAGGGTTCGGGCTAGGGTTAGGGTTAGGGGACGGGGACGGTTTAGGGTCCAGGTGAGGGTACGGCAACGCTTTAGGGGGAGCGTGCGTGTGAGGGCGCGGGTTAGTGTTAGCGTACGGGTTAGGATTAGGGGACGGGTGAGGGTCAGGCTTCGGGGAAGGGTTAGGGTTAGGGTTCGGGCTAGGGTTAGGGTTAGGGGACGGGGACGGTTTAGGGTCCAGGTGAGGGTACGGCAACGCTTTAGGGCGAGCGTGCGTGTGAGGGCGTGGGTTAGTGTTAGCGTACGGGTTAGGATTAGGGGACGGGTGAGGGTCAGGCTTCGGGGAAGGGTTAGGGTTAGGGTTCGGGCTAGGGTTAGGGGACGGGGACGGTTTAGGGTCCAGGTGAGGGTACGGCAACGCTTTAGGGGGAGCGTGCGTGTGAGGGGGCGGGTTAGTGTTAGCGTACAGGTTAGGATTAGGGGACGGGTGAGGGTCAGGCTCGGGGAAGGGTTAGGGTTAGGGTTCGGGCTAGGGTTAGGGTTAGGGGACGGGGACGGTTTAGGGTCCAGGTGAGGGTACGGCAACGCTTTAGGGGGGGCGTGCGTGTGAGGGCGTGGGTTAGTGTTAGCGTACGGGTTAGGATTAGGGGACGGGTGAGGGTCAGGCTTCGGGGAAGTGTTAGGGTTAGGGTTCGGGCTAGGGTTAGGGTTAGGGGACGGGGACGGTTTAGGGTCCAGGTGAGGGTACGGCAACGCTTTAGGGCGAGCGTGCGTGTGAGGGCGTGGGTTAGTGTTAGCGTACGGGTTAGGATTAGGGGACGGGTGAGGGTCAGGCTTCGGGGAAGGGTTAGGGTTAGGGTTCGGGCTAGGGTTAGGGTTAGGGGACGGGGACGGTTTAGGGTCCAGGTGAGGGTACGGCAACGCTTTAGGGGGAGCGTGTGTGTGAGGGCGCGGGTTAGTGTTAGCGTACGGGTTAGGATTAGGGGACGGGTGAGGGTCAGGCTTCGGGGAAGGGTTAGGGTTAGGGTTCGGGCTAGGGTTAGGGTTAGGGGACGGGGACGGTTTAGGGTCCAGGTGAGGGTACGGCAACGGTTTAGGGGGAGCGTGCGTGTGAGGGCGCGGGTTAGTGTTAGCGTACGGGTTAGGATTAGGGGACGGGTGAGGGTCAGGCTTCGGGGAAGGATTAGGGTTAGGGTTCGGGCTAGGGTTAGGGTTAGGGGACGGGGACGGTTTAGGGTCCAGGTGAGGGTACGGCAACGCTTTAGGGGGAGCGTGCGTGTGAGGGCGTGGCTTAGTGTTAGCGTACGGGTTAGGATTAGGGGACGGGTGAGCGTCAGGCTTCGGGGAAGGGTTAGGGTTAGGGATCGGGCTAGGGTTAGGGTTAGGGGACGGGGACGGTTCAGGGTCCAGGTGAGGGTACGGCAACGCTTTAGGGGGAGCGTGCGTGTGAGGGCGCATGTTAGTGTTAGCGTATGGCTTAGGATTAGGGGACGGGTGAGGGTCAGGCTTCGGGGAAGGGTTAGGGTTAGGGTTTGGGCAAGGGTTAGGGTTAGGGGACGGGGAAGGTTTAGGGTCCAGGTGAGGGTACGGCAACGCTTTAGGGGGAGCGTGCGTGTGAGGGCGCGGGTTAGTGTTAGCGTACGGGTTAGGATTAGGGGACGGGTGAGGGTCAGGCTTCGGGGAAGGGTTAGGGTTAGGGTTCGGGCTAGGGTTAGGGTTAGGGGACGGGGACGGTTTAGGGTCCAGGTGAGGGTACGGCAACGCTTTAGGGGGAGCGTGCGTGTGAGGGCGTGGGTTAGTGTTAGCGTACGGGTTAGGATTAGGGGACGGGTGAGCGTCAGGCTTCGGGGAAGGGTTAGGTTTAGGGTTCGGGCTAGGGTTAGGGTTAGGGGACGGGGACGGTTTAGGGTCCAGCTGAGGGTACGGCAACGCTTTAGGGCGAGCGTGCGTGTGAGGGCGTGGGTTAGTGTTAGCGTACGGGTTAGGATTAGGGGACGGGTGAGGGTCAGGCTTCGGGGAAGGGTTAGGGTTAGGGTTCGGGCTAGGGTTAGGGTTAGGGGACGGGGACGGTTTAGGGTCCAGGTGAGGGTACGGCAACGCTTTAGGGGGAGCGTGTGTGTGAGGACGCGGGTTAGTGTTAGCGTACGGGTTAGGATTAGGGGACGGGTGAGGGTCAGGCTTCGGGGAAAGGTTAGGGTTAGGGTTCGGGCTAGGGTTAGGGTTAGGGGACGGGGACGGTTTAGGGTCCAGGTGAGGGTACGGCAACGCTTTAGGGGGAGCGTGCGTGTGAGGGCGCGGGTTAGTGTTAGCGTACGGGTTAGGATTAGGGGACGGGTGAGGGTCAGATTCGGGGAAGGGTTAGGGTTAGGGTTCGGGCTAGGGTTAGGGTTAGGGGACGGGGACGGTTTAGGGTCCAGGTGAGGGTACGGCAACGCTTTAGGGGGAGCGTGCGTGTGAGGGCGCGGGTTAGTGTTAGCGTACGGCTTAGGATTAGGGGACGGGTGAGGGTCAGGCTTCGGGGAAGGGTTAGGGTTAGGGTTCGGGCTAGGGTTAGGGTTAGGGGACGGGGATGGTTTAGGGTCCAGGTGAGGGTACGGCAACGCTTTAGGGGGAGCGTGCGTGTGAGGGCGTGGGTTAGTGTTAGCGTACGGGTTAGGATTAGGGGACGGGTGAGGGTCAGGCTTCGGGGAAGGGTTAGGGTTAGGGATCGGGCTAGGGTTAGGGTTAGGGGACGGGGACGGTTTAGGGTCCAGGTGAGGGTACGGCAACGCTTTAGGGGGAGCGTGCGTGTGAGGGCGCGGGTTAGTGTTAGCGTACGGGTTAGGATTAGGGGACGGGTGAGGGTCAGGCTTCGGGGAAGGGTTAGGGTTAGGGTTCGGGCAAGGGTTAGGGTTAGGGGACGGGGAAGGTTTAGGGTCCAGGTGAGGGTACGGCAACGCTTTAGGGGGAGCGTGCGTGTGAGGGCGCGGTTTAGTGTTAGCGTACGGGTTAGGATTAGGGGACGGGTGAGGGTCAGGCTTCGGGGAAGGGTTAGGGTTAGGGTTCGGGCTAGGGTTAGGGTTAGGGGACGGGGACGGTTTAGGGTCCAGGTGAGGGTACGGCAACGCTTTAGGGGGAGTGTGCGTGTGAGGGCGTGGGTTAGTGTTAGCGTACGGGTTAGGATTAGGGGACGGGTGAGGGTCAGACTTCGGGGAAGGGTTAGGGTTAGGGTTCGGGCTAGGGTTAGGGTTAGGGGACGGGGACGGTTTAGGGTCCAGGTGAGGGTACGGCAACGCTTTAGGGCGAGCGTGCGTGTGAGGGCGTGGGTTAGTGTTAGCGTACGGGTTAGGATTAGGGGACGGGTGAGGGTCAGGCTTCGGGGAAGGGTTAGGGTTAGGGATCGGGCTAGGGTTAGGGTTAGGGGACGGGGACGGTTTAGGGTCCAGGTGAGGGTACGGCAACGCTTTAGGGGGAGCGTGCGTGTGAGGGCGCGGGTTAGTGTTAGCGTACGGGTTAGGATTAGGGGACGGGTGAGGGTCAGGCTTCGGGGAAAGGTTAGGGTTAGGGTTCGGGCAAGGGTTAGGGTTAGGGGACGGGGAAGGTTTAGGGTCCAGGTGAGGGTACGGCAACGCTTTAGGCGGAGCGTGCGTGTGAGGGCGTGGTTTAGTGTTAGCGTACGGGTTAGGATTAGGGGACGGGTCAGGGTCAGGCTTCGGGGAAGGGTTAGGGTTAGGGTTCGGGCTAGGGTTAGGGTTAGGGGACGGGGACGGTTTAGGGTCCAGGTGAGGGTATGGCAACGCTTTAGGGGGAGCGTGCGTGTGAGGGCGTGGGTTAGTGTTAGCGTACGGGTTAGGATTAGGGGACGGGTGAGGGTCAGGCTTCGGGGAAGGTTTAGGGTTAGGGTTCGGGCTAGGGTTAGGGTTAGGGGACGGGGACGGTTTAGGGTCCAGGTGAGGGTACGGCAACGCTTTAGGGCGAGCGTGCGTGTGAGGGCGTGGGTTAGTGTTAGCGTACGGGTTAGGATTAGGGGACGGGTGAGGGTCAGGCTTCGGGGAAGGGTTAGGGTTAGGGTTCGGGCTAGGGTTAGGGTTAGGGGACGGGGACGGTTTAGGGTCCAGGTGAGGGTACGGCAACGCTTTAGGGGGAGCGTGTGTGTGAGGGCGCGGGTTAGTGTTAGCGTACGGGTTAGGATTAGGGGACGGGTGAGGGTCAGGCTTCGGGGAAGGCTTAGGGTTAGGGTTCGGGCTAGGGTTAGGGTTAGGGGACGGGGACGGTTTAGGGTCCAGGTGAGGGTACGGCAACGGTTTAGGGGGAGCGTGCGTGTGAGGGCGCGGGTTAGTGTTAGCGTACGGGTTAGGATTAGGGGACGGGTGAGGGTCAGGCTTCGGGGAAGGATTAGGGTTAGGGTTCGGGCTAGGGTTAGGGTTAGGGGACGGGGACGGTTTAGGGTCCAGGTGAGGGTACGGCAACGCTTTAGGGGGAGCGTGCGTTTGAGGGCGTGGGTTAGTGTTAGCGTACGAGTTAGGATTAGGGGACGGGTGAGCGTCAGGCTTCGGGGAAGGGTTAGGGTTAGGGATCGGGCTAGGGTTAGGGTTAGGGGACGGGGACGGGTTAGGGTCCAGGTGAGGGTACGGCAACGCTTTAGGGGGAGCGTGTGTGTGAGGGCGCGGCTTAGTGTTAGCGTACGGGTTAGGATTAGGGGACGGGTGAGGGTCAGGCTTCGGGGAAGGGTTAGGGTTAGGGTTCGGGCTAGGGTTAGGGTTAGGGGACGGGGACGGTTTAGGGTCCAGGTGAGGGTACGGCAACGGTTTAGGGGGAGCGTGCGTGTGAGGGCGCGGGTTAGTGTTAGCGTACGGGTTAGGATTAGGGGACGGGTGAGGGTCAGGCTTCGGGGAAGGATTAGGGTTAGGGTTCGGGCTAGGGTTAGGGTTAGGGGACGGGGACGGTTTAGGGTCCAGGTGAGGGTACGGCAACGCTTTAGGGGGAGCGTGCGTGTGAGGGCGTGGGTTAGTGTTAGCGTACGGGTTAGGATTAGGGGACGGGTGAGCGTCAGGCTTCGGGGAAGGGTTAGGGTTAGGGATCGGGCTAGGGTTAGGGTTAGGGGACGGGGACGGTTCAGGGTCCAGGTGAGGGTACGGCAAGGCTTTAGGGGGAGCGTGCATGTGAGGGCGTGGGTTAGTGTTAGCGTACGGGTTAGGATTAGGGGACGGGTGAGGGTCAGGCTTCGGGGAAGGGTTAGGGTTAGGGTTCGGGCTGGGTTAGGGTTAGGGGACGGGGACGGTTTAGTGTCCAGGTGAGGGTACGGCAACGCTTTAGGGGGAGCGTGCGTGTGAGGGCGCGGGTTAGTGTTAGCGTACGGGTTAGGATTAGGGGACGGGTGAGGGTCAGATACGGGGAAGGGTTAGGGTTAGGGATCGGGCTAGGGTTAGGGTTAGGGGACGGGGACGGTTTAGGGTCCAGGTGAGGGTACGGCAACGCTTTAGGGGGAGCGTGCGTGTGAGGGGGCGGGTTAGTGTTAGCGTACGGGTTAGGATTAGGGGACGGGTGAGCGTCAGGCTTCGGGGAAGGGTTAGGGTTAGGGTTCGGGCAAGGGTTAGGGTTAGGGGACGGGGAAGGTTTAGGGTCCAGGTGAGGGTACGGCAACGCTTTAGGGGGAGCGTGCGTGTGAGGGCGCGGGTTAGTGTTAGCGTACGGGTTAGGATTAGGGGACGGGTGAGGGTCAGGCTTCGGGGAAGGGTTAGGGTTAGGGTTCGGGCTAGGGTTAGGGTTAGGGGACGGGGACGGTTTAGGGTCCAGGTGAGGGGACGGCAACGCTTTAGGGTGAGCGTGCGTGTGAGGGCGTGGGTTAGTGTTAGCGTACGGGTTAGGATTAGGGGACGGGTGAGGGTCAGGCTTCGGGGAAGGGTTAGGGTTAGGGTTCGGTCTAGGGTTAGGGTTAGGGGACGGGGACTGTTTAGGTTCCAGGTGAGGGTACGGCAACGCTTTCGGGGGAGCGTGTGTGTGAGGGCACGGGTTAGTGTTAGCGTACGGGTTAGGATTAGGGGACGGGTGAGGGTCAGGCTTCGGGGAAGGGTTAGGGTTAGGGTTCGGGCTAGGGTTAGGGATAGGGGACGGGGACGGTTTAGGGTCCAGGTGAGGGTACGGCAACGGTTTAGGGGGAGCGTGCGTGTGAGGGCGCGGGTTAGTGTTAGCGTACGGGTTAGGATTAGGGGACGGGTGAGGGTCAGGCTTCGGGGAAGGATTAGGGTTAGGGTTCGGGCTAGGGTTAGGGTTAGGGGACGGGGACGGTTTAGGGTCCAGGTGAGGGTAAGGCAACGCTTTAGGGGGAGCGTGCGTGTGAGGGCGCGGGTTAGTGTTAGCGTACGGGTTAGGATTAGGGGACGGGTGAGCGTCAGGCTTCGGGGAAGGGTTAGGGTTAGGGATCGGGCTAGGGTTAGGGTTAGGGGACGGGGACGGTTTAGGGTCCAGGTGAGGGTACGGCAACGCTTTAGGGGGAGCGTGCGTGTGAGGGCGCGGGTTAGTGTTAGCGTACGGGTTAGGATTAGGGGACGGGTGAGGGTCAGGCTTCGGGGAAGGGTTAGGGTTAGGGTTCGGGCTAGGGTTAGGGTTAGGGGACGGGGACGGTTTAGGGTCCAGGTGAGGGTACGGCAACGCTTTAGGGGGAGCGTGCGTGTGAGGGCGCGGGTTAGTGTTAGCGTACGGGTTAGGATTAGGGGACGGGTGAGGGTCAGGCTTCGGGGAAGGGTTAGGGTTAGGGTTCGGGCTAGGGTTAGGGTTAGGGGACGGGGACGGTTTAGGGTCCAGGTGAGGGTACGGCAACGCTTTAGGGGGGCGTGCGTGTGAGGGCGCGGGTTAGTGTTAGCGTACGGGTTAGGATTAGTGGACGGGTGAGGGTCAGGCTTCGGGGAAGGGTTAGGGTTAGGGTTCGGGCTAGGGTTAGGGTTAGGGGACGGGGATGGTTTAGGGTCCAGGTGAGGGTACGGCAACGCTTTAGGGGGAGCGTGCGTGTGAGGGCGTGGGTTAGTGTTAGCGTACGGGTTAGGATTAGGGGACGGGTGAGGGTCAGGCTTCGGGGAAGGGTTAGGGTTAGGGTTCGGGCTAGGGTTAGGGTTAGGGGACGGGGACGGTTTAGGGTCCAGGTGATGGTACGGCAATGGTTTAGGGGGATCGTGCGTGTGAGGGCACGTGTTAGTGTTAGCGTACGGGTTAGGATTAGGGGATGGGTGAGGGTCAGGCTTCAGGGAAGGATTAGGGTTAGGGTTCGGGCTAGGGTTAGGGTTAGGGGACGGGGACGGTTTAGGGTCCAGGTGAGGGTACGGCAACGCTTTAGGGGGAGCGTGCGTGTGAGGGCGTGGGTTAGTGTTAGCGTACGGGTTAGGATTAGGGGTCGGGTGAGCGTCAGGCTTCGGGGAAGGGTTAGGGTTAGGGATCGGGCTAGGGTTAGGGTTAGGGGACGGGGACGGTTTAGGGTCCAGGTGAGGGTACGGCAACGCTTTAGGGGGAGCGTGCGTGTGAGGGCGCGGGTTAGTGTTAGCGTACGGGTTAGGATTAGGGGACGGGTGAGGGTCAGGCTTCGGGGAAGTGTTAGGGTTAGGGTTCGGGCTAGGGTTAGGGTTAGGGGACGGGGACGGTTTAGGGTCCAGGTGAGGGTACGGCAACGCTTTAGGGGGAGCGTGCGTGTGAGGGCGCGGGTTAGTGTTAGCGTACGGGTTAGGATTAGGGGACGGGTGAGGGTCAGACTTTGGGGAAGGGTTAGGGTTAGGGTTCGGACTAGGGTTAGGGTTAGGGGACGGGGACGGTTTAGGGTCCAGGTGAGGGTACGGCAACGCTTTAGGGGGAGCGTGCGTGTGAGGGCGCGGGTTAGTGTTAGCATACGGCTTAGGATTAGGGGACGGGTGAGGGTCAGGCTTCGGGGAAGGGTTAGGGTTAGGGTTCGGGCTAGGGTTAGGGTTAGGGGACGGGGACGGTTTAGGGTCCAGGTGAGGGTACGGCAACGCTTTAGGGGGAGCGTGCGTGTGAGGGCGTGGGTTAGTGTTAGCGTACGGGTTAGGATTAGTGGACGGGTGAGGGTCAGGCTTCGGGGAAGGGTTAGGGTTAGGGATCGGGCTAGGGTTAGGGTTAGGGGACGGGGACGGTTTAGGGTCCAGGTGAGGGTACGGCAACGATTTAGGGGGAGCGTGCGTGTGAGGGCGCGGGTTAGTGTTAGCGTACGGGTTAGGATTAGGGGACGGGTGAGGGTCAGGCTTCGGGGAAGGGTTAGGGTTAGGGTTCGGGCAAGGGTTAGGGTTAGGGGACGGGGAAGGTTTAGGGTCCAGGTGAGGGTACGGCAACGCTTTAGGGGGACCGTGCGTGTGAGGGCGCGGGTTAGTGTTAGCGTACGGGTTAGGATTAGGGGACGGGTGAGGGTCAGGCTTCGGGGAAGGGTTAGGGTTAGGGTTCGGGCTAGGGTTAGGGTTAGGGGACGGGGAAGGTTTAGGGTCCAGGTGAGGGTACGGCAACGCTTTAGGGGGAGCGTGCGTGTGAGGGCGTGGGTTAGTGTTAGCGTACGGGTTAGGATTAGGGGACGGGTGAGGGTCAGGCTTCGGGGAAGGGTTAGGGTTAGGGTTCGGGCTAGGGTTAGGGTTAGGGGACGGGGACGGTTTAGGGTCCAGGTGAGGGTACGGCAACGCTTTAGGGCGAGCGTGCGTGTGAGGGCGTGGGTTAGTGTTAGCGTACGGGTTAGGATTAGGGGACGGGTGAGGGTCAGGCTTCGGGGAAGGGTTAGGGTTAGGGTTCGGGCTAGGGTTAGGTTTAGGGGACGGGGACGGTTTAGGGTCCAGGTGAGGGTACGGCAACGCTTTAGGGGGAGCGTGTGTGTGAGGGCGTGGGTTAGTGTTAGCGTACGGGTTAGGATTAGGGGACGGGTGAGGGTCAGGCTTCAGGGAAGGGTTAGGGTTAGGGTTCGGGCTAGGGTTAGGGTTAGGGGACGGGGACGGTTTAGGGTCCAGGTGAGGGTACGGCAACGGTTTAGGGGGAGCGTGCGTGTGAGGGCGCGGGTTAGTGTTAGCGTACGGGTTAGGATTAGGGGACGGGTGAGGGTCAGGCTTCGGGGAAGGATTAGGGTTAGGGTTCGGGCTAGGGTTAGGGTTAGGGGACGGGGACGGTTTAGGGTCCAGGTGAGGGTACGGCAACGGTTTAGGGGGAGCGTGCGTGTGAGGGCGTGGGTTAGTGTTAGCGTACGGGTTAGGATTAGGGGACGGGTGAGCGTCAGGCTTCGGGGAAGGGTTAGGGTTAGGGATCGGGCGAGGGTTAGGGTTAGGGGACGGGGACGGTTTAGGGTCCAGGTGAGGGTACGGCAACGCTTTAGGGGGAGCGTGGGTGTGAGGGCGCGGGTTAGTGTTAGCGTACGGGTTAGGATTAGGGGACGGGTGAGGGTCAGGCTTCGGGGAAGGGTTAGGGTTAGGGTTCGGGCTAGGGTTAGGGTTAGGGGACGGGGACGGTTTAGGGTCCAGGTGAGGGTACGGCAACGCTTTAGGGGGAGCGTGCGTGTGAGGGCGCGGGTTAGTGTTAGCGTACGGGTTAGGATTAGGGGACGGGTGAGGGTCAGACTTCGGGGAAGGGTTAGGGTTAGGGTTCGGGCTAGGGTTAGGGTTAGGGGACGGGGACGGTTTAGGGTCCAGGTGAGGGTACGGCAACGCTTTAGGGGGAGCGTGCGTGTGAGGGCGCGGGTTAGGGTTAGCGTACGGCTTAGGATTAGGGGACGGGTGAGGGTCAGGCTTCGGGGAAGGGTTAGGGTTAGGGTTCGGGCTAGGGTTAGGGTTAGGGGATGGGGACGGTTTAGGGTCCAGGTGAGGGTACGGCAACGCTTTAGGGGGAGCGTGCGTGTGAGGGCGCGGGTTAGTGTTAGCGTACGGGTTAGGATTAGGGGACGGGTGAGGGTCAGGCTTCGGGGAAGGGTTAGGGTTAGGGATCGGGCTAGGGTTAGGGTTAGGGGACGGGGACGGTTTAGGGTCCAGGTGAGGGTACGGCAACGCTTTAGGGGGAGCGTGCGTGTGAGGGCGCGGGTTAGTGTTAGCGTACGGGTTAGGATTAGGGGACGGGTGAGGGTCAGGCTTCGGGGAAGTGTTAGGGTTAGGGTTCGGGCAAGGGTTAGGGTTAGGCGACGGGGAAGGTTTAGGGTCCAGGTGAGGGTACGGCAACGCTTTAGGGGGAGCGTGTGTGTGAGGGCGCGGGTTAGTGTTAGCGTACGGGTTAGGATTAGGTGACGGGTGAGGGTCAGGCTTCGGGGAAGGGTTAGGTTTAGGGTTCGGGCTAGGGTTAGGGTTAGGGGACGGGGACGGTTTAGGGTCCAGGTGAGGGTACGGCAACGCTTTAGGGGGAGCGTGCGTGTGAGGGCGTGGGTTAGTGTTAGCGTACGGGTTAGGATTAGGGGACGGGTGAGGGTCAGGCTTCGGGGAAGGGTTAGGGTTAGGGTTCGGGCTAGGGTTAGGGTTAGAGGACGGGGACGGTTTAGGGTCCAGGTGAGGGTACGGCAACGCTTTAGGGGGAGCGTGCGTGTGAGGGCGTGAGTTAGTGTTAGCGTACGGGTTAGGATTAGGGGACGGGTGAGCGTCAGGCTTCGGGGAAGGGTTAGGGTTAGGGTTCGGGCTAGGGTTAGGGTTAGGGGACGGTGACGGTTTAGGGTTCAGGTGAGGGTACCGCAACGCTTTAGGGGGAGCGTGCGTGTGAGGGCGCGCGTTAGTGTTAGCGTACGGGTTAGGATTAGGGGACGGGTGAGGGTCAGGCTTCGGGGAAGTGTTAGGGTTAGGGTTCGGGCTAGGGTTAGGGTTAGTGGACGGGGACGGTTTAGGGTCCAGGTGAGGGTACGGCAACGCTTTAGGGGGAGCGTGCATGTGAGGGCGCGGGTTAGTGTTAGCGTACGGGTTAGGATTAGGGGACGGGTGAGGGTCAGGCTTCGGGGAAGGGTTAGGGTTAGGGTTCGGGCTAGGGTTAGAGTTAGGGGACGGGGACGGTTTAGGGTCCAGGTGAGGGTACGGCAACGCTTTAGGGGGAGCGTGCGTGTGAGGGCGCAGGTTAGTGTTAGCGTACGGGTTAGGATTAGGGGACGAGTTAGGGTCAGGCTTCGGGGAAGGGTTAGGGTTAGGGTTCGGGCTAGGGTTAGGGTTAGGGGACGGGGACGGTTTAGGGTCAAGGTGAGGGTATGGCAACGCTGTAGGGTGAGCGTGCGTGTGAGGGCGCGGGTTAGTGTTAGCGTACGGGTTAGGATTAGGGGACGGGTGAGGGTCAGGCTTCGGGGAAGGATTAGGGTTAGGGTTCGGGCTAGGGTTAGGGTTAGGGGACGGGGACGGTTTAGGGTCCAGGTGAGGGTATGGCAACGCTTTAGGGGGAGCGTGCGTGTGAGGGCGTGGGTTAGTGTTAGCGTACGGGTTAGGATTAGGGGACGGATGAGGGTCAGGCTTCGGGGAAGGGTTAGGGTTAGGGTTCGGGCTAGGGTTAGGGTTAGGGGACGGGGACGGTTTAGGGTCCAGGTGAGGGTACGGCAACGCTGTAGGGTGAGCGTGCGTGTGAGGGCGCGGGTTAGTGTTAGCGGGCGGGTTAGGATTAGGGGACGGGTGAGGGTCAGGCTTCGGGGAAGGGTTAGGGTTAGGGTTGGGGCTAGGGTTAGGGTTAGGAGACGGGGACGGTTTAGGGTCTAGGTGAGGGTACGGCAACGCTTTAGGGGGACCGTGCGTGTGAGGGCGCGGGTTAGTTTTAGCGTACGGGTTAGGATTAGGGGACGGGTGAGTGTCAGGCTTCGGGGAAGGGTTAGGGTTAGGGTTCGGGCTAGGGTTAGGGTTAGGGGACGCGGACGGTTTAGGGTCCAGGTGAGGGTACGGCAACGCTTTAGGGTGAGCGTGCGTGTGAGGGCGCGGGTTAGTGTTAGCGTACGGGTTAGGATTAGGGGACGGGTGAGGGTCAGGCTTAGGGGAAGTATTAGGGTTAGGGTTCGGACTAGGGTTAGGGTTAGGGGACGGGGACGGTTTAGGGTCCAGGTGAGGGTACGGCAACGCTTTAGGGGGAGCGTGCGTGTGAGGGCGTGGGTTAGTGTTAGCGTACGGGTTAGGATTAGGGAACGGGTGAGGGTCAGGCTTCGGGGAAGGGTTAGGGTTAGGGATCGGGCTAGGGTTAGGGTTAGGGGACGGGGACGGTTTAGTGTCCAGGTGAGGGTACGGCAACGCTTTAGGGGGAGCGTGCGTGTGAGGGCGCGGGTTAGTGTTAGCGTACGGGTTAGGATTAGGGGACGGGTGAGGGTCAGGCTTCGGGGAAGTGTTAGGGTTAGGGTTCGGGCAAGGGTTAGGGTTAGGCGACGGGGAAGGTTTAGGGTCCAGGTGAGGGTACGGCAACGCTTTAGGGGGAGCGTGTGTGTGAGGGCGCGGGTTAGTGTTAGCGTACGGGTTAGGATTAGGGGACGGGTGAGGGTCAGGCTTCGGGGAAGGGTTAGGGTTAGGGTTCGGGCTAGGGTTAGGGTTAGGGGACGGGGACGGTTTAGGGTCCAGGTGAGGGTACGGCAACGCTTTAGGGGGAGCGTGCGTGTGAGGGCGTGGGTTAGTGTTAGCGTACGGGTTAGGATTAGGGGACGGGTGAGCGTCAGGCTTCGGGGAAGGGTTAGGGTTAGGGTTGGGGCTAGGGTTAGGGTTAGGGGACGGGGACGGTTTAGGGTCCAGGTGAGGGTATGGCAACGCTTTAGGTGGAGCGTGTGTGTGAGGGCGCGGGTTAGTGTTAGCGTGCGGGTTAGGATTAGGGGACGGGTGAGGGTCAGGCTTCGGGGAAGGGTTAGGGTTAGGGTTGGGGCTAGGGTTAGGGTTAGGGGACGGGGACGGTTTAGGGTCTAGGTGAGGGTACGGCAACGCTTTAGGGGGACCGTGCGTGTGAGGGCGCGGGTTAGTGTTAGCGTACGGGTTAGGATTAGGGGACGGGTGAGTGTCAGGCTTCGGGGAAGGGTTAGGGTTAGGGTTCGGGCTAGGGTTAGGGTTAGGGGACGCGGACGGTTTAGGGTCCAGGTGAGGGTACGGCAACGCTTTAGGGTGAGCGTGCGTGTGAGGGCGCGGGTTAGTGTTAGCGTACGGGTTAGGATTAGGGGACGGGTGAGGGTCAGGCTTAGGGGAAGGATTAGGGTTAGGGTTCGGGCTAGGGTTAGGGTTAGGGGACGGGGACGGTTTAGGGTCCAGGTGAGGGTACGGCAACGCTTTAGGGGGAGCGTGCGTGTGAGGGCGTGGGTTAGTGTTAGCGTACGGGTTAGGATTAGGGGACGGGTGAGCGTCAGGCTTCGGGGAAGTGTTAGGGTTAGGGTTCGGGCTAGGGTTAGGTTTAGGGGACGGGGACGGTTTAGGGTTCCGGTGAGGGTACGGCAATGCTTTAGGGGGAGCGTGCGTGTGAGGGCGCGGGTTAGTGTTAGCGTACGGGTTAGGATTAGGGGACGGGTGAGGGTCAGGCTTTGGGGAAGGGTTAGGGTTAGGGTTCGGGCTAGGGTTAGGGTTAGGGGACGGGGACGGTTTAGGGTCCAGGTGAGGGTACGGCAACGCTTTAGGGGGAGCGTGCGTGTGAGGGCGCGCGTTAGTGTTAGCGTACGGGTTAGGATTAGGGGACGGGTGAGGGTCAGTCTTTGGGGAAGGGTTAGGGTTAGGGTTGGGGCTAGGGTTAGGGTTAGGGGACGGGGACGGTTTAGGGTCCAGGTGAGGGTACGGCAACGCTTTAGGGGGAGCGTGTGTGTGAGGGCGTGGGTTAGTGTTAGCGTACGGGTTAGGATTAGGGGAAGGGTGAGGGTCAGGCTTCGGGGAAGTGTTAGGGTTAGGGTTCCGGCTAGGGTTAGGGTTAGGGGACGGGGACGGTTTAGGGTCCAGGTGAGGGTACGGCAACGCTTTAGGGGGAGCGTGCGTGTGAGGGCGCGGGTTAGTGTTAGCGTGCGGGTTAGGATTAGGGGACGGGTGAGGGTCAGGCTTCGGGGAAGGGTTAGGGTTAGGGTTCGGGCTAGGGTTAGGGTTAGGGGACGGGGACGGTTTAGGGTCCAGGTGAGGGTACGGCAACGCTTTAGGGGGAGCGTGCGTGTGAGGGCGCGGGTTAGTGTTAGCGTACGGGTTAGGATTAGGGGACGGGTGAGGGTCAGGCTTCGGGGAAGGGTTAGGGTTAGGGTTCGGGCTAGGGTTAGGGTTAGGGGACGGGGACGGTTTAGGATCCAGGTGAGGGTACGGCAACGCTTTCGGGGGAGCGTGCGTGTGAGGGCGCGGGTTAGTGTTAGCGTACGGGTTAGGATTAGGGGACGGGTGAGGGTCAGGCTTCGGGGAAGGGTTAGGGTTAGGGTTCGGGCTAGGGTTAGGGTTAGGGGACGGGGACGGTTTAGGGTCCAGGTGAGGGTACGGCAACGCTTTAGGGGGAGCGTGCGTGTGAGGGCGTGGGTTAGTGTTAGCGTACGGGTTAGGATTAGGGGACGGGTGAGGGTCAGGCTTCGGGGAAGGGTTAGGGTTAGGCTTGGGGCTAGGGTTAGGGTTAGGGGACGGGGACGGTTTAGGGTCCAGGTGAGGGTATGGCAACGCTTTAGGTGGAGCGTGTGTGTGAGGGCGCGGGTTAGTGTTAGCGTGCGGGTTAGGATTAGGGGACGGGTGAGGGTCAGGCTTCGGGGAAGGGTTAGGGTTAGGGTTGGGGCTAGGGTTAGGTTTAGGAGACGGGGACGGTTTAGGGTCTAGGTGAGGGTACGGCAACGCTTTAGGGGGACCGTGCGTGTGAGGGCGCGGGTTAGTGTTAGCGTACGGGTTAGGATTAGGGGACGGGTGAGTGTCAGGCTTCGGGGAAGGGTTAGGGTTAGGGTTCGGGCTAGGGTTAGGGTTAGGGGACGCGGACGGTTTAGGGTCCAGGTGAGGGTACGGCAACGCTTTAGGGTGAGCGTGCGTGTGAGGGCGCGGTTTAGTGTTAGCGTACGGGTTAGGATTAGGGGACGGGTGAGGGTCAGCCTTAGGGGAAGGTTTAGGGTTAGGGTTCGGGCTAGGGTTAGGGTTAGGGGACGGGGACGGTTTAGGGTCCAGGTGAGGGTACGGCAACGCTTTAGGGGGAGCGTGCGTGTGAGGGCGTGGGTTAGTGTTAGCGTACGGGTTAGGATTAGGGGACGGGTGAGCGTCAGGCTTCGGGGAAGTGTTAGGGTTAGGGTTCGGGCTAGGGTTAGGTTTAGGGCACGGGGACGGTTTAGGGTTCCGGTGAGGGTACGGCAATGCTTTAGGGGGAGCGTGCGTGTGAGGGCACGGGTTAGTGTTAGCGTACGGGTTAGGATTAGGGGACGGGTGAGGGTCAGGCTTCGGGGAAGGGTTAGGGTTAGGGATCGGGCTAGGGTTAGGGTTAGGGGACGGGGACGGTTTAGGGTCCAGGTGAGGGTACGGCAACGCTTTAGGGGGAGCGTGCGTGTGAGGGCGCGGGTTAGTGTTAGCGTACGGCTTAGGATTAGGGGACGGGTGAGGGTCAGGCTTCGGGGAAGGGTTAGGGTTAGGGTTCGGGCTAGGGTTAGGGTTAGGGGACGGGGACGGTTTAGGGTCCAGGTGAGGGTACGGCAACGCTTTAGGGGGAGCGTGCGTGTGAGGGCGTGGGTTAGTGTTAGCGTACGGTTTAGGATTAGGGAACGTGTGAGGGTCAGGCTTCGGGGAAGGGTTAGGGTTAGGGATCGGGCTAGGGTTAGGGTTAGGGGACGGGGACGGTTTAGGGTCCAGGTGAGGGTACGGCAACGCTTTAGGGGGAGCGTGCGTGTGAGGGCGCGGGTTAGTGTTAGCGTACGGGTTAGGATTAGGGGACGGGTGAGGGTCAGGCTTCGGGGAAGTGTTAGGGTTAGGGTTCGGGCAAGGGTTAGGGTTAGGCGACGGGGAAGGTTTAGGGTCCAGGTGAGGGTACGGCAACGCTTTAGGGGGAGCGTGTGTGTGAGGGCGCGGGTTAGTGTTAGCGTACGGGTTAGGATTAGGGGACGGGTGAGGGTCAGGCTTCGGGGAAGGGTTAGGGTTAGGGTTCGGGCTAGGGTTAGGGTTAGGGGACGGGGACGGTTTAGGGTCCAGGTGAGGGTACGGCAACGCTTTAGGGGGAGCGTGCGTGTGAGGGCGTGGGTTAGTGTTAGCGTACGGGTTAGGATTAGGGGACGGGTGAGCGTCAGACTTCGGGGAAGGGTTAGGGTTAGGGTTGGGGCTAGGGTTAGGGTTAGGGGACGGGGACGGTTTAGGGTCCAGGTGAGGGTATGGCAACGCTTTAGGTGGAGCGTGTGTGTGAGGGCGCGGGTTAGTGTTAGCGGGCGGGTTAGGATTAGGGGACGGGTGAGGGTCAGGCTTCGGGGAAGGGTTAGGGTTAGGGTTGGGGCTAGGGTTAGGGTTAGGGGACGGGGACGGTTTAGGGTCTAGGTGAGGGTACGGCAACGCTTTAGGGGGACCGTGCATGTGAGGGCGCTGGTTAGTGTTAGCGTACGGGTTAGGATTAGGGGACGGGTGAGTGTCAGGCTTCGGGGAAGGGTTAGGGTTAGGGTTCGGGCTAGGGTTAGGGTTAGGGGACGCGGACGGTTTAGGGTCCAGGTGAGGGTACGGCAACGCTTTAGGGTGAGCGTGCGTGTGAGGGCGCGGGTTAGTGTTAGCGTACGGGTTAGGATTAGGGGACGGGTGAGGGTCAGGCTTAGGGGAAGGATTAGGGTTAGGGTTCGGGCTAGGGTTAGGGTTAGGGGACGGGGACGGTTTAGGGTCCAGGTGAGGGTACGGCAACGCTTTAGGGGGAGCGTGCGTGTGAGGGCGTGGGTTAGTGTTAGCGTACGGGTTAGGATTAGGGGACGGGTGAGCGTCAGGCTTCGGGGAAGTGTTAGGGTTAGGGTTCGGGCTAGGGTTAGGTTTAGGGGACGGGGACGGTTTAGGGTTCCGGTGAGGGTACGGCAATGCTTTAGGGGGAGCGTGCGTGTGAGGGCGCGGGTTAGTGTTAGCGTACGGGTTAGGATTAGGGGACGGATGAGGGTCAGGCTTTGGGGAAGGGTTAGGGTTAGGGTTCGGGCTAGGGTTAGGGTTAGGGGACGGGGACGGTTTAGGGTCCAGGTGAGGGTACGGCAACGCTTTAGGGGGAGCGTGTGTGTGAGGGCGCGCGTTAGTGTTAGCGTACGGGTTAGGATTAGGGGACGGGTGAGGGTCAGGCTTCGGGGAAGGGTTAGGGTTAGGGTTCGGGCTAGGGTTAGGGTTAGGGGACGGGGACGGTTTAGGGTCCAGGTGAGGGTACGGCAACGCTTTAGGGGGAGCGTGCGTGTGAGAGCGTGGGTTAGTGTTAGCGTACGGGTTAGGATTAGGGGAAGGGTGAGGGTCAGGCTTCAGGGAAGTGTTAGGGTTAGGGTTCCGGCTAGGGTTAGGGTTAGGGGACGGGGACGGTTTAGGGTCCAGGTGAGGGTACGGCAACGTTTTAGGGGGAGCGTGCGTGTGAGGGCGCGGGTTAGTGTTAGCGTGCGGGTTAGGATTAGGGGACGGGTGAGGGTCAGGCTTCGGGGAAGGGTTAGGGTTAGGGTTCGGGCTAGGGTTAGGGTTAGGGGACGGGGACGGTTTAGGGTCCAGGTGAGGGTACGGCAACGCTTTAGGGGGAGTGTGCGTGTGAGGGCGCGGGTTAGTGTTAGCGTACGGGTTAGGATTAGGGGACGGGTGAGGGTCAGGCTTCGGGGAAGGGTTAGGGTTAGGGTTCGGGCTAGGGTTAGGGTTAGGGGACGGGGACGGTTTAGGGTCCAGGTGAGGGTACGGCAACGCTTTAGGGGGAGCGTGCGTGTGAGGGCGCGGGTTAGTGTTAGCGTACGGGTTAGGATTAGGGGACGGGTGAGGGTCAGGCTTCGGGGAAGGGTTAGGGTTAGGGTTCGGGCTAGGGTTAGGGTTAGGGGACGGGGACGGTTTAGGGTCCAGGTGAGGGTACGGCAACGCTTTAGGGGGAGCGTGCGTGTGAGGGCGTGGGTTAGTGTTAGCGTACGGGTTAGGATTATGGGACTGGTGAGGGTCAGGCTTCGGGGAAGGGTTAGGGTTAGGGATCGGGCTAGGGTTAGGGTTAGGGGACGGGGACGGTTTAGGGTCCAGGTGAGGGTACGGCAACGCTTTAGGGGGAGCGTGCGTGTGAGGGCGTGGGTTAGTGTTAGCGTACGGGTTAGGATTAGGGGAAGGCTGAGGGTTAGGCTTCGGGGAAGGGTTAGGGTTAGGGTTCGGGCTAGGGTTAGGGTTAGGGGACGGGGACGGTTTAGGGTCCAGGTGAGGGTACGGCAACGCTTTAGGGGGAGGGTGCGTGTGAGGGCGCGGGTTAGTGTTAGCGTGCGGGTTAGGATTAGGGGACGGGTGAGGGTCAGGCTTCGGGGAAGTGTTAGGGTTAGGGTTCGGGCTAGGGTTAGGGTTAGGGGACGGGGACGGTTTAGGGTCCAGGTGAGGGTACGGCAACGCTTTAGGGGGAGCGTGCGTGTGAGGGCGCGGGTTAGTGTTAGCGTACGGGTTAGGATTATGGGACGGGTGAGGGTCAGGCTTCGGGGAAGGGTTAGGGTTAGGGTTCGGGCTAGGGTTAGGGTTAGGGGACGGGGACGGTTTAGGATCCAGGTGAGGGTACGGCAACGTTTTAGGGGGAGCGTGCGTGTGAGGGCGCGGGTTAGTGTTAGCGTACGGGTTAGGATTAGGGGACGGGTGAGGGTCAGGCTTCGGGGAATGGTTAGGGTTAGGGTTCGGGCTAGGGTTAGGGTTAGGGGACGGGGACGGTTTAGGGTCCAGGTGAGGGTACGGCAACGCTTTAGGGGGAGCGTGCGTTTGAGGGCGTGGGTTAGTGTTAGCGCACGGGTTAGGACTATGGGACGGGTGAGGGTCAGGCTTCGGGGAAGGGTTAGGGTTAGGGATCGGGCTAGGGATAGGGTTAGGGGACGGGGACGGTTTAGGGTCCAGGTGAGGGTACGGCAACGCTTTAGGGGGAGCGTGCGTGTGAGGGCGCGGGTTAGTGTTAGCGTACGGGTTAGGATTAGGGGATGGGTTAGGGTCAGGCTTCAGGGAAGGGTTAGGGTTAGGGTTTGGGCTAGGGTTAGGGTTAGGGGACGGGGACGGTTTAGGGTCCAGGTGAGGGTACGGTAACACTTTAGGGGGAGCGTGCGTGTGAGGGCGCGGGTTAGTGTTAGCGTACGGGTTAGGATTAGGGGACGGGTGAGGGTCAGGCTTCGGGGAAGGGTTAGGGTTAGGGTTCGGGCTTGGGTTAGGGTTAGGGGACGGGGACGGTTTAGGGTCCAGGTGAGGGTACGGCAACGCTTTAGGGGGAGCGTGGGTGTGAGGGCGCGGGTTAGTGTTAACGTACGGGTTAGGATTAGGGGACGGGTGAGGGTCAGACTTCGGGGAAGGGTTAGGGTTAGGGTTCGGGCTAGGGTTAGGGTTAGGGGACGGGGACGGTTTAGGGTCCAGGTGAGGGTACGGCAACGCTTTAGGGGGAGCGTGCGTGTGAGGGCGCGGGTTAGTGTTAGCGTACGGGTTAGGATTAGGGGACGGGTGAGGGTCAGGCTTCGGGGAAGGGTTAGGGTTAGGGTTCGGGCTAGGGTTAGGGTTAGGGGACGGGGACGGTTTAGGATCCAGGTGAGGGTACGGCAACGCTTTAGGGGGAGCGTGCGTGTGAGGGCGCGGGTTAGTGTTAGCGTACGGGTTAGGATTAGGGGACGGGTGAGGGTCAGGCTTCGGGGAAGGGTTAGGGTTAGGGTTCGGGCTAGGGTTAGGGTTAGGGGACGGGGACGGTTTAGGGTCCAGGTGAGGGTACGGCAACGCTTTAGGGGGAGCGTGCGTGTGAGGGCGTGGGTTAGTGTTAGCGTACGGGTTAGGATTATGGGACTGGTGAGGGTCAGGCTTCGGGGAAGGGTTAGGGTTAGGGATCGGGCTAGGGTTAGGGTTAGGGGACGGGGACGGTTTAGGGTCCAGGTAAGGGTACGGCAACGCTTTAGGGGGAGCGTGCGTGTGAGGGCGCGGGTTAGTGTTAGCGTACGGGTTAGGATTAGGGGACGGGTGAGGGTCAGGCTTCGGGGAAGGGTTAGGGTTAGGGTTGGGGCTAGGGTTAGGGTTAGGGGACGGGGACGGTTTAGGGTCTAGGTGAGGGTACGGCAACGCTTTAGGGGGACCGTGCGTGTGAGGGCGCGGGTTAGTGTTAGCGTACGGGTTAGGATTAGGGGACGGCTGAGTGTCAGGCTTCGGGGAAGGGTTAGGGTTAGGGTTCGGGCTAGGGTTAGGGTTAGGGGACGCGGACGGTTTAGGGTCCAGGTGAGGGTACGGCAACGCTTTAGGGTGAGCGTGCGTGTGAGGGTGCGGGTTAGTGTTAGCGTACGGGTTAGGATTAGGGGACGGGTGAGGGTCAGGCTTAGGGGAAGGATTAGGGTTAGGGTTCGGGCTAGGGTTAGGGTTAGGGGACGGGGACGGTTTAGGGTCCAGGTGAGGGTACGGCAACGCTTTAGGGGGAGCGTGCGTGTGAGGGCGTGTGTTAGTGTTAGCGTACGGGTTAGGATTAGGGGACGGGTGAGCGTCAGGCTTCGGGGAAGTGTTAGGGTTAGGGTTCGGGCTAGGGTTAGGGTTAGGGGACGGGGACGGTTTAGGGTCCAGGTGAGGGTACGGCAACGCTTTATGAGGAGCGTGCGTGTGAGGGCGCGCGTTAGTGTTAGCGTACGGGTTAGGATTAGGGGACGGGTGAGGGTCAGGCTTCGGGGAAGGGTTAGGGTTAGGGTTCGGGCTAGGGTTAGGGTTAGGGGACGGGGACGGTTTAGGGTCCAGGTGAGGGTACGGCAACGCTTTAGGGGGAGCGTGCGTGTGAGGGTGCGGGTTAGTGTTAGCGTACGGGTTAGGATTAGGGGACGGGTGAGGGTCAGGCTTCGGGGAAGGGTTAGGGTTAGGGTTCGGGCTAGGGTTACGGTTAGGGGACGGGGACGGTTTAGGGTCCAGGTGAGGGTACGGCAACGCTTTAGGGGGAGCGTGCGTGTGAGGGCGCGGGTTAGTGTTAACGTACGGGGTAGGATTAGGGGACGGGTGAGGGTCAGGCTTCGGGGAAAGGTTAGGGTTAGGGTTCGGGCTAGGGTTAGGGTTAGGGGACGGGGACGGTTTAGGGTCCAGGTGAGGGTACGGCAACGCTTTAGGGGGAGCGTGCGTGTGAGGGCGCAGGTTAGTGTTAGCGTACGGGTTAGGATTAGGGGACGGGTGAGGGTCAGGCTTCGGCGAAGGGTTAGGGTTAGGGTTCGGGCTAGGGTTAGGGTTAGGGGACGGGGACGGTTTAGGGTCCAGGTGAGGGTATGGCAACGCTGTAGGGTGAGCTTGCGTGTGAGGGCGCGGGTTAGTGTTAGCGTACGGGTTAGGATTAGGGGACGGGTGAGGGTCAGGCTTCGGGGAAGGATTAGGGTTAGGGTTCGGGCTAGGGTTAGGGTTAGGGGACGGGGACGGTTTAGGGTCCAGGTGAGGGTACGGCAACGCTTTAGGGGGAGCGTGCGTGTGAGGGCGTGGGTTAGTGTTAGCGTACGGGTTAGGATTAGGGGAAGGGTGAGGGTCAGGCTTCGGGGAAGGGTTAGGGTTAGGGTTCGGGCTAGGGTTAGGGTTAGGGGACGGGGACGGTTTAGGGTCCAGGTGAGGGTACGGCAATGCTTTAGGGGGAGGGTGCGTGTGAGGGCGCGGGTTAGTGTTAGCGTGCGGGTTAGGATTAGGGGACGGGTGAGGGTCAGGCTTCGGGGAAGTGTTAGGGTTAGGGTTCGGGCTAGGGTTAGGGTTAGGCGACGGGGACGGTTTAGGGTCCAGGTGAGGGTACGGCAATGCTTTAGGGGGAGCGTGCGTGTGAGGGCGCGGGGTAGTGTTAGCGTACGGGTTAGGATTATGGGACGGGTGAGGGTCAGGCTTCGGGGAAGGGTTAGGGTTAGGGTTCGGGCTAGGGTTAGGGTTAGGGGACGGGGACGGTTTAGGGTCCAGGTGAGGGTATGGCAACGCTTTAGGGGGAGCGTGCGTGTGAGGGCGCGGGTTAGTGTTAGCGTACGGGTTAGGATTAGGGGACGGGTGAGGGTCAGGCTTCGGGGAAGGGTTAGGGTTAGGGTTCGGGCTAGGGTTAGGGTTAGGGGACGGGGACGGTTTAGGGTCCAGGTGAGGGAACGGCAACGCTTTAGGGGGAGCGTGTGTGTGAGGGCGCGGGTTAGTGGTAGCGTACGGGTTAGGATTAGGGGCCGGGTGAGGGTCAGGCTTCGGGGAAGGGTTAGGGTTAGGGTTTGGGCTAGGGTTAGGGTTAGGGGACTGGGACGGTTTAGGGTCCAGGTGAGGGTACGGCAATGCTTTAGGGGGAGCGTGGGTGTGAGGGCGCGGGTTAGTGTTAGCGTACGGGTTAGGATTAGGGGACGGGTGAGGGTCAGGCTTCGGGGAAGGGTTAGGGTTAGGGTTCGGGCTAGGGTTAGTGTTAGGGGACGGGGACGGTTTAGGGTCCAGGTGAGGGTATGTCAATGCTTTAGGGGGAGCGTGCGTGTGAGGGCGCGGGTTAGTGTTAGCGTACGGGTTAGGATTAGGGGACGGGTGAGGGTCAGGCTTCGGCGAAGGGTTAGGGTTAGGGTTCGGGCTAGGGTTAGGGTTAGGGGACGGGGACGGTTTAGGGTCCAGGTGAGGGTACGGCAACGCTTTAGGGGGAGCGTGCGTGTGAGGGCGCGGGTTAGTGTTAGCGTACGGGTTAGGATTAGGGGACGGGTGAGGGTCAGGCTTCGGGGAAGGGTTAGGGTTAGGGTTCGGGCTAGGGTTAGGGTTAGGGGACGGGGACGGTTTAGGGTCCAGGTGAGGGTACGGCAACGCTTTAGGGGGAGCGTGCGTGTGAGGGCGCGGGTTAGTGTTAGCGTACGGGTTAGGATTAGGGGACGGGTGAGGGTCAGGCTTCGGGGAAGGGTTAGGGTTAGGGTTCGGGCTAGGGTTAGGTTTAGGGGACGGGGACGGTTTAGGGTCCAGGTGAGGGTACGGCAACGCTTTAGGGGGAGCGTGCGTGTGAGGGCGCGGGTTAGTGTTAGCGTACGGGTTAGGATTAGGGGACGGGTGAGGATCAGGCTTCGGGGAAGGGTTAGGGTTAGCGTTCGGGCTAGGGTTAGGGTTAGGGGACGGGGACGGTTTAGGGTCCAGGTGAGGGTACGGCAACGCTTTAGGGGGAGCGTGCATGTGAGGGTGCGGGTTAGTGTTAGCGTACGGGTTAGGATTAGGGGACGGGTGAGGGTCATGCTTCGGGGAAGGGTTAGGGTTAGGGTTCGGGCTAGGGTTAGGGTTAGGTGACGGGGACGGTTTAGGGTCCAGGTGAGGGTACGGCAACGCTTTAGGGGGAGCGTGCGTGTGAGGGCGTGGGTTAGTGTTAGCGTACGGGTTAGGATTCGGGGACGGGTGAGGGTCAGGCTTCGGGGAAGTGTTAGGGTTAGGGTTCGGGCTAGGGTTAGGGTTAGGGGACGGGGACGGGTTAGGGTCCTGGTGAGGGTACGGCAACGCTTCAGGGGGAGCGTGCGTGTGAGGGCGCGGGTTAGTGTTAGCGTACGGGTTAGGATTAGGGGACGGGTGAGGGTCAGGCTTCGGGGAAGGGTTAGGGTTAGGGTTCGGGCTAGGGTTAGGGTTAGGGGACGGGGACGGGTTAGGGTCCAGGTGAGGGTACGGCAACGCTTTAGGGGGAGCGTGCGTGTGAGGGCGTGGGTTAGTGTTAGCGTACGGGTTAGGATTAGGGGACGGGTGAGGGTCAGGCTTCGGAGAAGGGTTAGGGTTAGGGTTCGGGCTAGGGTTAGGGTTAGGGGACGGGGACGGTTTAGGGTACAGGTTAGGGTACGGCAACGCTTTAGGGGGAGCGTGCGTGTGAGGGCGCGGGTTAGTGTTAGCGTACGGGTTAGGATTAGGGGACGGGTGAGGGTCAGGCTTCGGGGAAGGGTTAGGGTTAGGGTTTGGGCTAGGGTTAGGGTTAGGGGACGGGGACGGTTTAGGGTCCAGGTGAGGGTACGGCAACGCTTTAGGGGGAGCGTGCGTGTGAGGGCGTGGGTTAGTGTTAGCGAATGGGTTAGGATTAGGGGACGGTTGAGGGTCAGGCTTCGGGGAAGGGTTAGGGTTCGGGGTAGGGTTAGGGTTAGGGGACGGGGACGGTTTAGGGTCCAGGTGAGGGTATGGCAACGCTTTAGGGGGAGCGTGCGTGTGAGGGCGCGGGGTAGTGTTAGCGTACGGGTTAGGATTAGGGGACGGGTGAGGGTCAGGCTTCGGGGAAGGGTTAGGGTTAGGGTTCGGGCTAGGGTTAGGGTTAGGGGAAGGGGACGGTTTAGGGTCCAGGTGAGGGTACGGCAATGCTTTAGGGGGAGCGTGCGTGTGAGGGCGTGGGTTAGTGTTAGCGTACGGGTTAGGATTAGGGGACGGGTGAGGGTCAGGCTTCGGGGAAGGTTTAGGGTTAGTGTTCGGGCTAGGGTTAGGGTTAGGGGACGGGGACGGTTTAGGGTCCAGGTGAGGGTACGGCAACGCTTTAGGGGGAGCGTGCGTGTGAGGGCGCGGGTTAGTGTTAGCGTACGGGTTAGGATTAGGGGACGGGTGAGGGTCAGGCTTCGGGGAAGGGTTAGGGTTAGGGTTCGGGCTAGGGTTAGGGTTAGGGGAAGGGGACGGTTTAGGGTCCAGGTTAGGGTACGGCAATGCTTTAGGGGGAGCCTGCGTGTGAGGGCGTGGGTTAGTGTTAGCGTACGGGTTAGGATTAGGGGACGGGTGAGGGTCAGGCTTCGGGGAAGGGTTAGCGTTAGGGTTCGGGTTAGGGTTAGGGTTAGGGGACGGGGACGGTTTAGGGTCCAGGTGAGGGTACGGCAACGCTTTAGGGGGAGCGTGCGTGTGAGGGCGTGGGTTAGTGTTAGCGTACGGGTTAGGATTAGGGGACGGGTGAGGGTCAGGCTTCGGGGAAGGGTTAGGTTTAGGGTTCGGGCTAGGGTTAGGGTTAGGGGACGGGGACGGTTTAGGGTCCAGGTGAGGGTACGGCAATGCTTTAGGGGGAGCGTGCGTGTGAGGGCGCGGGTTAGTGTTAGCGTACGGGTTAGGATTAGGGGACGGGTGAGGGTCAGGCTTCGGGGAAGGGTTAGGGTTAGGGTTCGGGCTAGGGTTAGGGTTAGGGGACGGGGACGGTTTAGGGTCCAGGTGAGGGTACGGCAACGCTTTAGGGGGAGCGTGCGTGTGAGGGCGCGGGTTAGTGTTAGCGTACGGGTTAGGATTAGGGGACGGGTGAGGGTCAGGCTTCGGGGAAGGGTTAGGGTTAGGGTTCGGGCTAGGGTTAGGGTTAGGGGACGGGGACGGTTTAGGGTCCAGGTGAGGGTACGGCAACGCTTTAGGGGGAGCGTGCGTGTGAGGGCGCGGGTTAGTGTTAGCGTACGGGTTAGGATTAGGGGACGGGTGAGGGTCAGGCTTCGGGGAAGGGTTAGGGTTAGGGTTCGGGCTAGGGTTAGGGTTAGGGGACGGGGACGGTTTAGGGTCCAGGTGAGGGTACGGCAACGCTTTAGGGGGAGCGTGCGTGTGAGGGCGCGGGTTAGTGTTAGCGTACGGGTTAGGATTAGGGGACGGGTGAGGGTCAGGCTTCGGGGAAGGGTTAGGGTTAGGGTTCGGGCTAGGGTTAGTGTTAGGGGACGGGGACGGTTTAGGGTCCAGGTGAGGGTACGGCAACGCTTTAGGGGGAGCGTGCGTGTGAGGGCGCGTGTTAGTGTTAGCGTACGGGTTAGGATTAGGGGACGGGTGAGGGTCAGGCTTCGCGGAAGGGTTAGGGTTAGGGTTCGGGCTAGGGTTAGGGCTAGGGGACGGGGACGGTTTAGGGTCCAGGTGAGGGTACGGCAACGCTTTAGGGGGAGCGTGCGTGTGAGGGCGCGGGTTAGTGTTAGCGTACGGGTTAGGATTAGGGGACGGGTGAGGGTCAGGCTTCGGGGAAGGGTTAGGGTTAGGGTTCGGGCTAGGGTTAGGGTTAGGGGACGGGGACGGTTTAGGGTCCAGGTGAGGGAACGGCAACGCTTTAGGGGGAGGGTGCGTGTGAGGGCGCGGATTAGTGTTAGCGTACGGGTTAGGATTAGGGGACGGGTGAGGGTCAGGCTTCGGGGAAGCGTTAGGGTTAGGGTTCGGGCTAGGGTTAGGGTTAGGGGACGGGGACGGTTTAGGGTCCAGGTGAGGGTACGGCAACGCTTTAGGGGGAGCGTGCGTGTGAGGGCGCGGGTTAGTGTTAGCGTACGGGTTAGGATTAGGGGACGGGTGAGGGTCAGGCTTCGGGGAAGGGTTAGGGTTAGTGTTCGGGCTAGGGTTAGGGTTAGGGGACGGGGACGGTTTAGGGTCCAGGTGAGGGTACTGCAACGCTTTAGGCGGAGCGTGCGTGTGAGGGCGCGGGTTAGTGTTAGCGTACGGGTTAGGATTAGGGGACGGGTGAGGGTCAGGCTTCGGGGAAGGGTTAGGTTTAGGGTTCGGGCTAGGGTTAGGGTTAGGGGACGGGGACGGTTTAGGGTCCAGGTGAGGGTACGGCAACGCTTTAGGGGGAGCGTGCGTGTGAGGGCGCGGGTTAGTGTTAGCGTACGGGTTAGGATTAGGGGACGGGTGAGAGTCAGGCTTCGGGGAAGTGTTAGTGTTAGGGTTCGGGCTAGGGTTAGGGTTAGGGGACGGGGACGGGATAGGATCCAGGTGAGGGTACGGCAACGCTTTAGGGGGAGCGTGCGTGTGAGGGCGCGGGTTAGTGTTAGCGTACGGCTTAGGATTAGGGGACGGGTGAGGGTCAGGCTTCGGGGAAGGGTTAGGGTTAGGGTTCGGGCTAGGGTTAGGGTTAGGGGACGGGGAAGGTTTAGGGTCCAGGTGAGGGTACGGCAACGCTTTAGGGGGAGCGTGCGTGTGAGGGCGCGGGTTAGTGTTAGCGTACGGGTTAGGATTAGGGGACGGGTGAGGCTCAGGCTTCGGGGAAGGGTTAGGGTTAGTGTTCGGGCTAGGTTTAGGGTTAGGGTTAGGGGACGGGGACGGTTTAGGGTCCAGGTGAGGGTGCGGCAACGCTTTAGGGGGAGCGTGCGTGTGAGGGCGCGGGTTAGTGTTAGCGTACGGGTTAGGATTAGGGCCCAGGTGAGGGTCAGGCTTCGGGTAAGGGTTAGGGTTAGGGTTCGGGCTAGGGTTAGGGTTAGGGGACGGGGACGGTTTAGGGTCCAGGTGAGGGTACGGCAACGCTTTAGGGGAAGCGTGCGTGTGAGGGCGCGGGTTAGTGTTAGCGTACGGGTTAGGATTAGGGGACGGGTGAGGGTCAGGCTTCGGGGAAGGGTTAGTGTTAGGGTTCGGGCTAGGGTTAGGGTTAGGGGACGGGGACGGTTTAGGGTCCAGGTGAGGGTACGGCAACGCTTTAGGGGGCGCGTGCGTGTGAGGGCGTGGGTTAGTGTTAGCGTACGGGTTAGGATTAGGGGACGGGTGAGTGTCAGGCTTCGGGGAAGGGTTAGGGTTAGGGTTCGGGCTAGGGTTAGGGTTAGGGGACGGGGACGGTTTAGGGTCCAGGTGAGGGTACGGCAACGCTTTAGGGGGAGCGTGCGTGTGAGGGCGCGGGTTAGTGTTAGCGTACGGGTTAGAATTAGGGGACGGGTGAGGGTCAGGCTTCGGGGAAGGGTTAGGGTTAGGGTTCGGGCTAGGGTTAGGGTTAGGTGACGGGGACGGTTTAGGGTCCAGGTGAGGGTACGGCAACGCTTTAGGGGGAGCGTGCGTGTGAGGGCGCGGGTTAGTGTTAGCGTACGGGTTAGGATAAGGGGACAGGTGAGGGTCAGGCTTCGGGGAAGTGTTAGGGTTAGGGTTCGGGCTAGGGTTAGGGTTAGGGGACGGGGAGGGTTTAGGGTCCAGGTGAGGGTACGGCAACGCTTTAGGGGGAGCGTGCGTGTGAGGACGCGGGTTAGTGTTAGCGTACTGGTTAGGATTAGGGGACGGGTGAGGGTCAGGCTTCGGGGAAGGGTTAGGATTAGGGTTCGGGCTAGGGTTAGGGTTAGGGGACGGGGACGGTTTAGGGTCCAGGTGAGGGTACGGCAACGCTTTAGGGGGAGCGTGCGTGTGAGGGCGTGGGTTAGTGTTAGCGTACGGGTTAGGATTAGGGGACGGGTGAGGGTCAGGCTTCGGGGAAGGGTTAGGGTTAGGGTTCAGGCTAGGGTTAGGGTTAGGGGACGGGGACGGTTTAGGGTCCAGGTGAGGGTACGGCAACGCTTTAGGGGGAGCGTGCGTGTGAGGGCGTGGGTTAGTGTTAGCGTACGGGTTAGGATTAGGGGACGGGTGAGGGTCAGGCTTCGGGGAAGGGTTAGGATTAGGGTTCGGGCTAGGGTTAGGGTTAGGGGACGGGGACGGTTTAGGGTCCATGTGAGGGTACGGCAACGCTTTACGGCGAGCGTGCGTGTGAGGGCGTGGGTTATTGTTAGCGTACGGGTTAGGATTAGGGGACGGGTGAGGGTCAGGCTTCGGGGAAGGGTTAGGGTTAGGGTTCGGGCTAGGGTTAGGGTTAGGGGACGGGGACGGTTTAGGGTCCAGGTGAGGGTACGGCAACGCTTTAGGGGGAGCGTGCGTGTGAGGGCGTGGGTTAGTGTTAGCGTACGGGTTAGGATTAGGGGACGGGTGAGGGTCAGGCTTCGGGGAAGGGTTAGGGTTAGGCTTGGGGCTAGGGTTAGGGTTAGGGGACGGGGACGGTTTAGGGTCCAGGTGAGGGTATGGCAACGCTTTAGGTGGAGCGTGTGTGTGAGGGCGCGGGTTAGTGTTAGCGTGCGGTTTAGGATTAGGGGACGGGTGAGGGTCAGGCTTCGGGGAAGGGTTAGGGTTAGGGTTGGGGCTAGGGTTAGGGTTAGGAGACGGGGACGGTTTAGGGTCTAGGTGAGGGTACGGCAACGCTTTAGGGGGACCGTGCGTGTGAGGGCGCGGGTTAGTGTTAGCGTACGGGTTAGGATTAGGGGACGGGTGAGTGTCAGGCTTCGGGGAAGGGTTAGGGTTAGGGTTCGGGCTAGGGTTAGGGTTAGCGGACGCGGACGGTTTAGGGTCCAGGTGAGGGTACGGCAACGCTTTAGGGTGAGCGTGCGTGTGAGGGCGCGGTTTAGTGTTAGCGTACGGGTTAGGATTAGGGGACGGGTGAGGGTCAGGCTTAGGGGAAGGATTAGGGTTAGGGTTCGGGCTAGGGTTAGGGTTAGGGGACGGGGACGGTTTAGGGTCCAGGTGAGGGTACGGCAACGCTTTAGGGGGAGCGTGCGTGTGAGGGCGTGGGTTAGTGTTAGCGTACGGGTTAGGATTAGGGGACGGGTGAGCGTCAGGCTTCGGGGAAGTGTTAGGGTTAGGGTTCGAGCTAGGGTTAGGTTTAGGGCACGGGGACGGTTTAGGGTTCCGGTGAGGGTACGGCAATGCTTTAGGGGGAGCGTGCGTGTGAGGGCGCGGGTTAGTGTTAGCGGGCGGGTTAGGATTAGGGGACGGGTGAGGGTCAGGCTTCGGGGAAGGGTTAGGGTTAGGGTTGGGGCTAGGGTTAGGGTTAGGGGACGGGGACGGTTTAGGGTCTAGGTGAGGGTACGGCAACGCTTTAGGGGGACCGTGCGTGTGAGGGCGCGGGTTAGTGTTAGCGTACGGGTTAGGATTAGGGGACGGGTGAGGGCCAGGCTTCGGGGAAGTGTTAGGGTTAGGGTTCGGGCAAGGGTTAGGGTTAGGCGACGGGGAAGGTTTAGGGTCCAGGTGAGGGTACGGCAACGCTTTAGGGGGAGCGTGTGTGTGAGGGCGCGGGTTAGTGTTAGCGTACGGGTTAGGATTAGGGGACGGGTGAGGGTCAGGCTTCGGGGAAGGGTTAGGGTTAGGGTTCGGGCTAGGGTTAGGGTTAGGGGACGGGGACGGTTTAGGGTCCAGGTGAGGGTACGGCAACGCTTTAGGGGGAGCGTGCGTGTGAGGGCGTGGGTTAGTGTTAGCGTACGGGTTAGGATTAGGGGACGGGTGAGCGTCAGGCTTCGGGGAAGGGTTAGGGTTAGGGTTGGGGCTAGGGTTAGGGTTAGGGGACGGGGACGGTTTAGGGTCCAGGTGAGGGTATGGCAACGCTTTAGGTGGAGCGTGTGTGTGAGGGCGCGGGTTAGTGTTAGCGGGCGGGTTAGGATTAGGGGACGGGTGAGGGTCAGGCTTCGGGGAAGGGTTAGGGTTAGGGTTGGGGCTAGGGTTAGGGTTAGGGGACGGGGACGGTTTAGGGTCTAGGTGAGGGTACGGCAACGCTTTAGGGGGACCGTGCGTGTGAGGGCGCGGGTTAGTGTTAGCGTACGGGTTAGGATTAGGGGACGGGTGAGTGTCAGGCTTCGGGGAAGGGTTAGGGTTAGGGTTCGGGCTAGGGTTAGGGTTAGGGGACGCGGACGGTTTAGGGTCCAGGTGAGGGTACGGCAACGCTTTAGGGTGAGCGTGCGTGTGAGGGCGCGGGTTAGTGTTAGCGTACGGGTTAGGATTAGGGGACGGGTGAGGGTCAGGCTTAGGGGAAGGATTAGGGTTAGGGTTCGGGCTAGGGTTAGGGTTAGGGGACGGGGACGGTTTAGGGTCCAGGTGAGGGTACGGCAACGCTTTAGGGGGAGCATGCGTGTGAGGGCGTGGGTTAGTGTTAGCGTACGGGTTAGGATTAGGGGACGGGTGAGCGTCAGGCTTCGGGGAAGTGTTAGGGT
This sequence comes from Delphinus delphis, assembly GCF_949987515.2. Taxonomy (NCBI): domain Eukaryota; kingdom Metazoa; phylum Chordata; class Mammalia; order Artiodactyla; family Delphinidae; genus Delphinus; species Delphinus delphis. The sequence goes on from NW_027193076.1 coordinate 59,801, forward strand.
TAGGGTTCGGGCTAGGGTTAGGTTTAGGGGACGGGGACGGTTTAGGGTTCCGGTGAGGGTACGGCAATGCTTTAGGGGGAGCGTGCGTGTGAGGGCGCGGGTTAGTGTTAGCGTACGGGTTAGGATTAGGAGACGGGTGAGGGTCAGGCTTTGGGGAAGGGTTAGGGTTAGGGTTCGGGCTAGGGTTAGGGTTAGGGGACGGGGACGGTTTAGGGTCCAGGTGAGGGTACGGCAACGCTTTAGGGGGAGCGTGCGTGTGAGGGCGCGCGTTAGTGTTAGCGTACGGGTTAGGATTAGGGGACGGGTGAGGGTCAGGCTTCGGGGAAGGGTTAGGGTTAGGGTTCGGGCTAGGGTTAGGGTTAGGGGACGGGGACGGTTTAGGGTCTAGGTGAGGGTACGGCAACGCTTTAGGGGGAGCGTGCGTGTGAGGGCGTGGGTTAGTGTTAGCGTACGGGTTAGGATTAGGGGAAGGGTGAGGGTCAGGCTTCAGGGAAGTGTTAGGGTTAGGGTTCCGGCTAGGGTTAGGGTTAGGGGACGGGGACGGTTTAGGGTCCAGGTGAGGGTACAGCAACGCTTTAGGGGGAGCGTGCGTGTGAGGGCGCGGGTTAGTGTTAGCGTGCGGGTTAGGATTAGGGGACGGGTGAGGGTCAGGCTTCGGGGAAGGGTTAGGGTTAGGGTTCGGGCTAGGGTTAGGATTAGGGGACGGGGACGGTTTAGGGTCCAGGTGAGGGTACGGCAACGCTTTAGGGGGAGCGTGCGTGTGAGGGCGCGGGTTAGTGTTAGCGTACGGGTTAGGATTAGGGGACGGGTGAGGGTCAGGCTTCGGGGAAGGGTTAGGGTTAGGGTTCGGGCTAGGGTTAGGGTTAGGGGACGGGGACGGTTTAGGATCCAGGTGAGGGTACGGCAACGCTTTAGGGGGAGCGTGCGTGTGAGGGCGCGGGTTAGTGTTAGCGTACGGGTTAGGATTAGGGGACGGGTGAGGGTCAGGCTTCGGGGAAGGGTTAGGGTTAGGGTTCGGGCTAGGGTTAAGGTTAGGGGACGGGGACGGTTTAGGGTCCAGGTGAGGGTACGGCAACGCTTTAGGGGGAGCGTGCGTGTGAGGGCGTGGGTTAGTGTTAGCGTACGGGTTAGGATTATGGGACTGGTGAGGGTCAGGCTTCGGGGAAGGGTTAGGGTTAGGGATCGGGCTAGGGTTAGGGTTAGGGGACGGGGACGGTTTAGGGTCCAGGTAAGGGTACGGCAACGCTTTAGGGGGAGCGTGCATGTGAGGGCGCGGGTTAGTGTTAGCGTACGGGTTAGGATTAGGGGACGGGTGAGGGTCAGGCTTCGGGGAAGGGTTAGGGTTAGGGTTGGGGCTAGGGTTAGGGTTAGGGGACGGGGACGGTTTAGGGTCTAGGTGAGGGTACGGCAACGCTTTAGGGGGACCGTGCGTGTGAGGGCGCGGGTTAGTGTTAGCGTACGGGTTAGGATTAGGGGACGGCTGAGTGTCAGGCTTCGGGGAAGGGTTAGGGTTAGGGTTCGGGCTAGGGTTAGGGTTAGGGGACGCGGACGGTTTAGGGTCCAGGTGAGGGTACGGCAACGCTTTAGGGTGAGCGTGCGTGTGAGGGTGCGGGTTAGTGTTAGCGTACGGGTTAGGATTAGGGGACGGGTGAGGGTCAGGCTTAGGGGAAGGATTAGGGTTAGGGTTCGGGCTAGGGTTAGGGTTAGGGGACGGGGACGGTTTAGGGTCCAGGTGAGGGTACGGCAACGCTTTAGGGGGAGCGTGCGTGTGAGGGCGTGTGTTAGTGTTAGCGTACGGGTTAGGATTAGGGGACGGGTGAGCGTCAGGCTTCGGGGAAGTGTTAGGGTTAGGGTTCGGGCTAGGGTTAGGGTTAGGGGACGGGGACGGTTTAGGGTCCAGGTGAGGGTACGGCAACGCTTTATGAGGAGCGTGCGTGTGAGGGCGCGCGTTAGTGTTAGCGTACGGGTTAGGATTAGGGGACGGGTGAGGGTCAGGCTTCGGGGAAGGGTTAGGGTTAGGGTTCGGGCTAGGGTTAGGGTTAGGGGACGGGGACGGTTTAGGGTCCAGGTGAGGGTACGGCAACGCTTTAGGGGGAGCGTGCGTGTGAGGGTGCGGGTTAGTGTTAGCGTACGGGTTAGGATTAGGGGACGGGTGAGGGTCAGGCTTCGGGGAAGGGTTAGGGTTAGGGTTCGGGCTAGGGTTACGGTTAGGGGACGGGGACGGTTTAGGGTCCAGGTGAGGGTACGGCAACGCTTTAGGGGGAGCGTGCGTGTGAGGGCGCGGGTTAGTGTTAACGTACGGGGTAGGATTAGGGGACGGGTGAGGGTCAGGCTTCGGGGAAAGGTTAGGGTTAGGGTTCGGGCTAGGGTTAGGGTTAGGGGACGGGGACGGTTTAGGGTCCAGGTGAGGGTACGGCAACGCTTTAGGGTGAGCGTGCGTGTGAGGGCGCGGGTTAGTGTTAGCGTACGGGTTAGGATTAGGGGACGGGTGAGGGTCAGGCTTAGGGGAAGGATTAGGGTTAGGGTTCGGGCTAGGGTTAGGGTTAGGGGACGGGGACGGTTTAGGGTCCAGGTGAGGGTACGGCAACGCTTTAGGGGGAGCGTGCGTGTGAGGGCGTGGGTTAGTGTTAGCGTACGGGTTAGGATTAGGGGACGGGTGAGCGTCAGGCTTCGGGGAAGTGTTAGGGTTAGGGTTCGGGCTAGGGTTAGGTTTAGGGGACGGGGACGGTTTAGGGTTCCGGTGAGGGTACGGCAATGCTTTAGGGGGAGCGTGCGTGTGAGGGCGCGGGTTAGTGTTAGCGTACGGGTTAGGATTAGGAGACGGGTGAGGGTCAGGCTTTGGGGAAGGGTTAGGGTTAGGGTTCGGGCTAGGGTTAGGGTTAGGGGACGGGGACGGTTTAGGGTCCAGGTGAGGGTACGGCAACGCTTTAGGGGGAGCGTGCGTGTGAGGGCGCGCGTTAGTGTTAGCGTACGGGTTAGGATTAGGGGACGGGTGAGGGTCAGGCTTCGGGGAAGGGTTAGGGTTAGGGTTCGGGCTAGGGTTAGGGTTAGGGGACGGGGACGGTTTAGGGTCTAGGTGAGGGTACGGCAACGCTTTAGGGGGAGCGTGCGTGTGAGGGCGTGGGTTAGTGTTAGCGTACGGGTTAGGATTAGGGGAAGGGTGAGGGTCAGGCTTCAGGGAAGTGTTAGGGTTAGGGTTCCGGCTAGGGTTAGGGTTAGGGGACGGGGACGGTTTAGGGTCCAGGTGAGGGTACAGCAACGCTTTAGGGGGAGCGTGCGTGTGAGGGCGCGGGTTAGTGTTAGCGTGCGGGTTAGGATTAGGGGACGGGTGAGGGTCAGGCTTCGGGGAAGGGTTAGGGTTAGGGTTCGGGCTAGGGTTAGGGTTAGGGGACGGGGACGGTTTAGGGTCCAGGTGAGGGTACGGCAACGCTTTAGGGGGAGCGTGCGTGTGAGGGCGCGGGTTAGTGTTAGCGTACGGGTTAGGATTAGGGGACGGGTGAGGGTCAGGCTTCGGGGAAGGGTTAGGGTTAGGGTTCGGGCTAGGGTTAGGGTTAGGGGACGGGGACGGTTTAGGATCCAGGTGAGGGTACGGCAACGCTTTAGGGGGAGCGTGCGTGTGAGGGCGCGGGTTAGTGTTAGCGTACGGGTTAGGATTAGGGGACGGGTGAGGGTCAGGCTTCGGGGAAGGGTTAGGGTTAGGGTTCGGGCTAGGGTTAGGGTTAGGGGACGGGGACGGTTTAGGGTCCAGGTGAGGGTACGGCAACGCTTTAGGGGGAGCGTGCGTGTGAGGGCGTGGGTTAGTGTTAGCGTACGGGTTAGGATTATGGGACTGGTGAGGGTCAGGCTTCGGGGAAGGGTTAGGGTTAGGGATCGGGCTAGGGTTAGGGTTAGGGGACGGGGACGGTTTAGGGTCCAGGTAAGGGTACGGCAACGCTTTAGGGGGAGCGTGCGTGTGAGGGCGCGGGTTAGTGTTAGCGTACGGGTTAGGATTAGGGGACGGGTGAGGGTCAGGCTTCGGGGAAGGGTTAGGGTTAGGGTTGGGGCTAGGGTTAGGGTTAGGGGACGGGGACGGTTTAGGGTCTAGGTGAGGGTACGGCAACGCTTTAGGGGGACCGTGCGTGTGAGGGCGCGGGTTAGTGTTAGCGTACGGGTTAGGATTAGGGGACGGCTGAGTGTCAGGCTTCGGGGAAGGGTTAGGGTTAGGGTTCGGGCTAGGGTTAGGGTTAGGGGACGCGGACGGTTTAGGGTCCAGGTGAGGGTACGGCAACGCTTTAGGGTGAGCGTGCGTGTGAGGGTGCGGGTTAGTGTTAGCGTACGGGTTAGGATTAGGGGACGGGTGAGGGTCAGGCTTAGGGGAAGGATTAGGGTTAGGGTTCGGGCTAGGGTTAGGGTTAGGGGACGGGGACGGTTTAGGGTCCAGGTGAGGGTACGGCAACGCTTTAGGGGGAGCGTGCGTGTGAGGGCGTGTGTTAGTGTTAGCGTACGGGTTAGAATTAGGGGACGGGTGAGCATCAGGCTTCGGGGAAGTGTTAGGGTTAGGGTTCGGGCTAGGGTTAGGGTTAGGGGACGGGGACGGTTTAGGGTCCAGGTGAGGGTACGGCAACGCTTTATGAGGAGCGTGCGTGTGAGGGCGCGCGTTACTGTTAGCGTACGGGTTAGGATTAGGGGACGGGTGAGGGTCAGGCTTCGGGGAAGGGTTAGGGTTAGGGTTCGGGCTAGGGTTAGGGTTAGGGGACGGGGACGGTTTAGGGTCCAGGTGAGGGTACGGCAACGCTTTAGGGGGAGCGTGCGTGTGAGGGTGCGGGTTAGTGTTAGCGTACGGGTTAGGATTAGGGGACGGGTGAGGGTCAGGCTTCGGGGAAGGGTTAGGGTTAGGGTTCGGGCTAGGGTTACGGTTAGGGGACGGGGACGGTTTAGGGTCCAGGTGAGGGTACGGCAACGCTTTAGGGGGAGCGTGCGTGTGAGGGCGCGGGTTAGTGTTAACGTACGGGGTAGGATTAGGGGACGGGTGAGGGTCAGGCTTCGGGGAAAGGTTAGGGTTAGGGTTCGGGCTAGGGTTAGGGTTAGGGGACGGGGACGGTTTAGGGTCCAGGTGAGGGTACGGCAACGCTTTAGGGGGAGCGTGCGTGTGAGGGCGCAGGTTAGTGTTAGCGTACGGGTTAGGATTAGGGGACGGGTGAGGGTCAGGCTTCGGGGAAGGGTTAGGGTTAGGGTTCGGGCTAGGGTTAGGGTTAGGGGACGGGGACGGTTTAGGGTCCAGGTGAGGGTATGGCAACGCTGTAGGGTGAGCTTGCGTGTGAGGGCGCGGGTTAGTGTTAGCGTACGGGTTAGGATTAGGGGACGGGTGAGGGTCAGGCTTCGGGGAAGGATTAGGGTTAGGGTTCGGGCTAGGGTTAGGGTTAGGGGACGGGGACGGTTTAGGGTCCAGGTGAGGGTACGGCAACGCTTTAGTGGGAGCGTGCGTGTGAGGGCGCGGGTTAGTGTTAGCGTACGGGTTAGGATTAGGGGATGGGTGAGGGTCAGGCTTCGGGGAAGGGTTAGGGTTAGGGTTTGGGCTAGGGTTAGGGTTAGGGGACGGGGACGGTTTAGGGTCCAGGTGAGGGTACGGTAACGCTTTAGGGGGAGCGTGCGTGTGAGGGCGCGGGTTAGTGTTAGCGTACGGGTTAGGATTAGGGGACGGGTGAGGGTCAGGCTTCGGGGAAGGGTTAGGGTTAGGGTTCGGGCTTGGGTTAGGGTTAGGGGACGGGGACGGTTTAGGGTCCAGGTGAGGGTACGGCAACGCTTTAGGGGGAGCGTGCGTGTGAGGGCGCGGGTTAGTGTTAGCGTACGGGTTAGGATTAGGGTACGGGTGAGGGTCAGACTTCGGGGAAGGGTTAGGGTTAGGGTTCTGGCTAGGGTTAGGTTTAGGGGACGGGGACGGTTTAGGGTCCAGGTGAGGGTACGGCAACGCTTTAGGGGGAGCGTGCGTGTGAGGGCGCGGCTTAGTGTTAGCGTACGGGTTAGGATTAGGGGACGGGTGAGGGTCAGGCTTCGGGGAAGGGTTAGGGTTAGGGTTCGGGCTAGGGTTAGGGTTAGGGGACGGGGACGGTTTAGGATCCAGGTGAGGGTACGGCAACGCTTTAGGGGGAGCGTGCGTGTGAGGGCGCGGGTTAGTGTTAGCGTACGGGTTAGGATTAGGGGACGGGTGAGGGTCAGGCTTCGGGGAAGGGTTACGGTTAGGGTTCGGGCTAGGGTTAGGGTTAGGGGACGGGGACGGTTTAGGGTCCAGGTGAGGGTACGGCAACGCTTTAGGGGGAGCGTGCGTGTGAGGGCGTGGGTTAGTGTTAGCGTACGGGTTAGGATTATGGGACTGGTGAGGGTCAGGCTTCGGGGAAGGGTTAGGGTTAGGGATCGGGCTAGGGTTAGGGTTAGGGGACGGGGACGGTTTAGGGTCCAGGTAAGGGTACGGCAACGCTTTAGGGGGAGCGTGCGTGTGAGGGCGCGGGTTAGTGTTAGCGTACGGGTTAGGATTAGGGGACGGGTGAGGGTCAGGCTTCGGGGAAGGGTTAGGGTTAGGGTTGGGGCTAGGGTTAGGGTTAGGGGACGGGGACGGTTTAGGGTCTAGGTGAGGGTACGGCAACGCTTTAGGGGGACCGTGCGTGTGAGGGCGCGGGTTAGTGTTAGCGTACGTGTTAGGATTAGGGGACGGCTGAGTGTCAGGCTTCGGGGAAGGGTTAGGGTTAGGGTTCGGGCTAGGGTTAGGGTTAGGGGACGCGGAGGGTTTAGGGTCCAGGTGAGGGTACGGCAACGCTTTAGGGTGAGCGTGCGTGTGAGGGTGCGGGTTAGTGTTAGCGTACGGGTTAGGATTAGGGGACGGGTGAGGGTCAGGCTTAGGGGAAGGATTAGGGTTAGGGTTCGGGCTAGGGTTAGGGTTAGGGGACGGGGACGGTTTAGGGTCCAGGTGAGGGTACGGCAACGCTTTAGGGGGAGCGTGCGTGTGAGGGCGTGTGTTAGTGTTAGCGTACGGGTTAGGATTAGGGGACGGGTGAGCGTCAGGCTTCGGGGAAGTGTTAGGGTTAGGGTTCGGGCTAGGGTTAGGGTTAGGGGACGGGGACGGTTTAGGGTCCAGGTGAGGGTACGGCAACGCTTTATGAGGAGCGTGCGTGTGAGGGCGCGCGTTAGTGTTAGCGTACGGGTTAGGATTAGGGGACGGGTGAGGGTCAGGCTTCGGGGAAGGGTTAGGGTTAGGGTTCGGGCTAGGGTTAGGGTTAGGGGACGGGGACGGTTTAGGGTCCAGGTGAGGGTACGGCAACGCTTTAGGGGGAGCGTGCGTGTGAGGGTGCGGGTTAGTGTTAGCGTACGGGTTAGGATTAGGGGACGGGTGAGGGTCAGGCTTCGGGGAAGGGTTAGGGTTAGGGTTCGGGCTAGGGTTACGGTTAGGGGACGGGGACGGTTTAGGGTCCAGGTGAGGGTACGGCAACGCTTTAGGGGGAGCGTGCGTGTGAGGGCGCGGGTTAGTGTTAACGTACGGGGTAGGATTAGGGGACGGGTGAGGGTCAGGCTTCGGGGAAAGGTTAGGGTTAGGGTTCGGGCTAGGGTTAGGGTTAGGGGACGGGGACGGTTTAGGGTCCAGGTGAGGGTACGGCAACGCTTTAGGGGGAGCGTGCGTGTGAGGGCGCAGGTTAGTGTTAGCGTACGGGTTAGGATTAGGGGACGGGTGAGGGTCAGGCTTCGGGGAAGGGTTAGGGTTAGGGTTCGGGCTAGGGTTAGGGTTAGGGGACGGGGACGGTTTAGGGTCCAGGTGAGGGTATGGCAACGCTGTAGGGTGAGCTTGCGTGTGAGGGCGCGGGTTAGTGTTAGCGTACGGGTTAGGATTATGGGACGGGTGAGGGTCAGGCTTCGGGGAAGGGTTAGGGTTAGGGTTCGGGCTAGGGTTAGGGTTAGGGGACGGGGACGGTTTAGGGTCCAGGTGAGGGTATGGCAACGCTTTAGGGGGAGCGTGCGTGTGAGGGCGCGGGTTAGTGTTAGCGTACGGGTTAGGATTAGGGGACGGGTGAGGGTCAGGCTTCGGGGAAGGGTTAGGGTTAGGGTTCGGGCTAGGGTTAGGGTTAGGGGACGGGGACGGTTTAGGGTCCAGGTGAGGGAACGGCAACGCTTTAGGGGGAGCGTGCGTGTGAGGGCGCGGGTTAGTGGTAGCGTACGGGTTAGGATTAGGGGCCGGGTGAGGGTCAGGCTTCGGGGAAGGGTTAGGGTTAGGGTTTGGGCTAGGGTTAGGGTTAGGGGACTGGGACGGTTTAGGGTCCAGGTGAGGGTACGGCAATGCTTTAGGGGGAGCGTGGGTGTGAGGGCGCGGGTTAGTGTTAGCGTACGGGTTAGGATTAGGGGACGGGTGAGGGTCAGGCTTCGGGGAAGGGTTAGGGTTAGGGTTCGGGCTAGGGTTAGTGTTAGGGGACGGGGACGGTTTAGGGTCCAGGTGAGGGTATGTCAATGCTTTAGGGGGAGCGTGCGTGTGAGGGCGCGGGTTAGTGTTAGCGTACGGGTTAGGATTAGGGGACGGGTGAGGGTCAGGCTTCGGCGAAGGGTTAGGGTTAGGGTTCGGGCTAGGGTTAGGGTTAGGGGACGGGGACGGTTTAGGGTCCAGGTGAGGGTACGGCAACGCTTTAGGGGGAGCGTGCGTGTGAGGGCGCGGGTTAGTGTTAGCGTACGGGTTAGGATTAGGGGACGGGTGAGGGTCAGGCTTCGGGGAAGGGTTAGGGCTAGGGTTCGGGCTAGGGTTAGGTTTAGGGGACGGGGACGGTTTAGGGTCCAGGTGAGGGTACGGCAACGCTTTAGGGGGAGCGTGCGTGTGAGGGCGCGGGTTAGTGTTAGCGTACGGGTTAGGATTAGGGGACGGGTGAGGATCAGGCTTCGGGGAAGGGTTAGGGTTAGCGTTCGGGCTAGGGTTAGGGTTAGGGGACGGGGACGGTTTAGGGTCCAGGTGAGGGTACGGCAACGCTTTAGGGGGAGCGTGCATGTGAGGGTGCGGGTTAGTGTTAGCGTACGGGTTAGGATTAGGGGACGGGTGAGGGTCATGCTTCGGGGAAGGGTTAGGGTTAGGGTTCGGGCTAGGGTTAGGGTTAGGTGACGGGGACGGTTTAGGGTCCAGGTGAGGGTACGGCAACGCTTTAGGGGGAGCGTGCGTGTGAGGGCGCGGGTTAGTGTTAGCGTACGGGTTAGGATTAGGGGACGGGTGAGGGTCAGGCTTCGGGGAAGGGTTAGGGTTAGGGTTCGGGCTAGGGTTAGGGTTAGGGGACGGGGACGGTTTAGGGTCCAGGTGAGGGTACGGCAACGCTTTAGGGGGAGCGTGTGTGTGAGGGCGCGGGTTAGTGTTAGCGTATGGGTTAGGATTAGGGGACGGGTGAGGGTCAGGCTTCGGGGAAGGGTTAGGGTTCGGGCTAGGGTTAGGGTTAGGGGACAGGGACGGTTTAGGGTCCAGGTGAGGGTACGGCAACGCTTTAGGGGGAGTGTGCGTGTGAGGGCGCGGGTTAGTGTTAGCGTACGGGTTAGGATTAGGGGACGGGTGAGGGTCAGGCTTCGGGGAAGGGTTAGGGTTAGGGTTCGGGCTAGGGTTAGGGTTAGGGGACGGGGACGGTTTAGGGTCCAGGTGAGGGTATGGCAACGCTTTAGGGGGAGCGTGCGTGTGAGGGCGCGGGGTAGTGTTAGCGTACGGGTTAGGATTAGGGGACGGGTGAGGGTCACGCTTCGGGGAAGGGTTAGGGTTAGGGTTCGGGCTAGGGTTAGGGTTACGGGATGGGGACGGTTTAGGGTCCAGGTGAGGGTACGGCAACGCTTTAGGGGGAGCGTGCGTGTGAGGGCGCGGGTTAGTGTTTGCGTACGGGTTAGGATTCGGGGACGGGTGAGGGTCAGGCTTCGGGGAAGTGTTAGGGTTAGGGTTCGGGCTAGGGTTAGGGTTAGGGGACGGGGACGGGTTAGGGTCCTGGTGAGGGTACGGCAACGCTTCAGGGGGAGCGTGCGTGTGAGGGCGCGGGTTAGTGTTAGCGTACGGGTTAGGATTAGGGGACGGGTGAGGGTCAGGCTTCGGGGAAGGGTTAGGGTTAGGGTTCGGGCTAGGGTTAGGGTTAGGGGACGGGGACGGGTTAGGGTCCAGGTGAGGGTACGGCAACGCTTTAGGGGGAGCGTGCGTGTGAGGGCGTGGGTTAGTGTTAGCGTACGGGTTAGGATTAGGGGACGGGTGAGGGTCAGGCTTCGGAGAAGGGTTAGGGTTAGGGTTCGGGCTAGGGTTAGGGTTAGGGGACGGGGACGGTTTAGGGTACAGGTTAGGGTACGGCAACGCTTTAGGGGGAGCGTGCGTGTGAGGGCGCGGGTGAGTGTTAGCGTACGGGTTAGGATTAGGGGACGGGTGAGGGTCAGGCTTCGGGGAAGGGTTAGGGTTAGGGTTCGGGCTAGGGTTAGGGTTAGGGGACGGGGACGGTTTAGTGTCCAGGTGAGGGTACGGCAACGCTTTAGGGGGAGCGTGCGTGTGAGGGCGTGGGTTAGTGTTAGCGTATGGGTTAGGATTAGGGGACGGGTGAGGGTCAGGCTTCGGGGAAGGGTTAGGGTTCGGGCTAGGGTTAGGGTTAGGGGACGGGGACGGTTTAGGGTCCAGGTGAGGGTATGGCAACGCTTTAGGGGGAGCGTGCGTGTGAGGGCGCGGGGTAGTGTTAGCGTACGGGTTAGGATTAGGGGACGGGTGAGGGTCAGGCTTCGGGGAAGGGTTAGGGTTAGGGTTCGGGCTAGGGTTAGGGTTAGGGGAAGGGGACGGTTTAGGGTCCAGGTGAGGGTACGGCAATGCTTTAGGGGGAGCGTGCGTGTGAGGGCGTGGGTTAGTGTTAGCGTACGGGTTAGGATTAGGGGACGGGTGAGGGTCAGGCTTCGGGGAAGGTTTAGGGTTAGGGTTCGGGCTAGGGTTAGGGTTAGGGGACGGGGACGGTTTAGGGTCCAGGTGAGGGTACGGCAACGCTTTAGGGGGATCGTGCGTGTGAGGGCGCGGGTTAGTGTTAGCGTACGGGTTAGGATTAGGGGACGGGTGAGGGTCAGGCTTCGGGGAAGGGTTAGGGTTTGGGTTCGGGCTAGGGTTAGGGTTAGGGGAAGGGGACGGTTGAGGGTCCAGGTTAGGGTACGGCAATGCTTTAGGGGGAGCCTGCGTGTGAGGGCGTGGGTTAGTGTTAGCGTACGGGTTAGGATTAGGGGACGGGTGAGGGTCAGGCTTCGGGGAAGGGTTAGCGTTAGGGTTCGGGTTAGGGTTAGGGTTAGGGGACGGGGACGGTTTAGGGTCCAGGTGAGGGTACGGCAACGCTTTAGGGGGAGCGTGCGTGTGAGGGCGCGGGTTAGTGTTAGCGTACGGGTTAGGATTAGGGGACGGGTGAGGGTCAGGCTTCGGGGAAGTGTTAGGGTTAGGGTTCGGGCTAGGGTTAGGGTTAGGGGACGGGGACGGGTTAGGGTCCAGGTGAGGGTATGGCAACGCTTTAGGGAGAGCGTGCGTGTTAGGGCGCGGGTTAGTGTTAGCGTACGGGTTAGGATTAGGGGACGGGTGAGGGTCAGGCTTCGGGGAAGGGTTAGGGTTAGGGTTCGGGCTAGGTTAGGGTTAGGGGACGGGGACGGTTTAGGGTCCAGGTGAGGGTACGGCAACGCTTTAGGGGGAGCGTGCGTTTGAGGGCGCGGGTTAGTGTTAGCGTACGGGTTAGGATTAGGGGACGGGTGAGGGTCAGGCTTCGGGGAAGGGTTAGGGTTAGGGTTCGGGCTAGGGTTAGGGTTAGGGGACGGGGACGGTTTAGGGTCCAGGTGAGGGTACGGCAACGCTTTAGGGGGCGCGTGCGTGTGAGGGCGCGGGTTAGTGTTAGCGTACGGGTTAGGATTAGGGGACGGGTGAGGGTCAGGCTTCGGGGAAGGGTTAGGGTTAGGGTTCGGGCTAGGGTTAGGGTTAGGGGACGGGGACGGTTTAGGGTCCAGGTGAGGGTACGGCAACGCTTTAGGGGGAGCGTGCGTTTGAGGGCGCGGGTTAGTGTTAGCGTACGGGTTAGGATTAGGGGACGGGTGAGGGTCAGGCTTCGGGGAAGGGTTAGGGTTAGGGTTCGGGCTAGGGTTAGGGTTAGGGGACGGGGACGGTTTAGGGTCCAGGTGAGGGTACGGCAACGCTTTAGAGGGAGCGTGCGTGTGAGGGCGCGGGTTAGTGTTAGCGTACGGGTTAGGATTATGTGACGGGTGAGGGTCAGGCTTCGGGGAAGGGTTAGGGTTAGGGTTCGGGCTAGGGTTAGGGTTAGGGGACGGGGACGGTTTAGGGTCCAGGTGAGGGTACGGCAACGCTTTAGGGGGAGCGTGCGTGTGAGGGCGCGGGTTAGTGTTAGCGTACGGGTTAGGATTAGGGGACGGGTGAGGGTCAGGTTTCGGGGAAGGGTTAGGGTTAGGGTTCGGGCTAGGGTTAGGGTTAGGGGTCGGGGACGGTTTAGGGTCCAGGTGAGGGTACGGCAACGCTTTAGGGGGAGCGTGCGTGTGAGGGCGCGGGTTAGTGTTAGCGTACGGGTTAGGATTAGGGGACGGGTGAGGGTCAGGCTTCGGGGAAGGGTTAGGGTTAGGGTTCGGGCTAGGGTTAGGGTTAGGGTTAGGGGACGGGGAAGGTTTAGGGTCCAGGTGAGGGTACGGCAACGCTTTAGGGGGAGCGTGCGTGTGAGGGCGTGGGTTAGTGTTAGCGTACGGGTTAGGATTAGGGGACGGGTGAGGGTCAGGCTTCGGGGAAGGGTTAGGGTTAGGGTTCGGGCTAGGGTTAGGGTTAGGGTTAGGGGACGGGGAAGGTTTAGGGTCCAGGTGAGGGTACGGCAACGCTTTAGGGGGAGCGTGCGTGTGAGGGCGCGGATTAGTGTTAGCGTACGGGTTAGGATTAGGGGACGGGTGAGGGTCAGGCTTCGGGGAAGGGTTAGGGTTAGGGTTCGGGCTAGGGTTAGGGTTAGGGGATGGGGACGGTTTAGGGTCCAGGTGAGGGTACGGCAACGCTTTAGGGGGAGCGTGCGTGTGAGGGCGCGGGTTAGTGTTAGCGTACGGGTTAGGATTAGGGGACGGGTGAGTGTCAGGCTTCGGGGAAGGGTTAGGGTTAGGGTTCGGGCTAGGGTTAGGGTTAGGGGACGGGGACGGTTTAGGGTCCAGGTGAGGGTACGGCAACGCTTTAGGGGGAGCGTGCGTGTGAGGGCGCGGGTTAGTGTTAGCGTACGGGTTAGGATTAGGGGACGGGTGAGGGTCAGGCTTCGGGGAAGGGTTAGGGTTAGGGTTCGGGCTAGGGTTAGGGTTAGGGGACGGGGAGGGTTTAGGGTCCAGGTGAGGGTACGGCAACGCTTTAGGGGGAGCGTGCGTGTGAGGGCGCGGGTTAGTGTTAGCGTACTGGTTAGGATTAGGGGACGGGTGAGGGTCAGGCTTCGGGGAAGGGTTAGGGTTAGGGTTCGGGCTAGGGTTAGGGTTAGGGGACGGGGACGGTTTAGGGTCCAGGTGAGGGTACGGCAACGCTTTAGGGGGAGCGTGCGTGTGAGGGCGCGGGTTAGTGTTAGCGTACTGGTTAGGATTAGGGGACGGGTGAGGGTCAGGCTTCGGGGAAGGGTTAGGGTTAGGGTTCGGGCTAGGGTTAGGGTTAGGGGACGGGGACGGTTTAGGGTCCAGGTGAGGGTACGGCAACGCTTTAGGGGGAGCGTGCGTGTGAGGGCGTGGGTTAGTGTTAGCGTACTGGTTAGGATTAGGGGACGGGTGAGGGTCAGGCTTCGGGGAAGGGTTAGGGTTAGGGTTCGGGCTAGGGTTAGGGTTAGGGGACGGGGACGGTTTAGGGTCCAGGTGAGGGCACGGCAACGCTTTAGGGGGAGCGTGCGTGTGAGGGCGCGGGTTAGTGTTAGCGTACGGGTTAGGATTAGGGGACGGGTGAGGGTCAGGCTTCGGGGAAGGGTTAGGGTTCGGGCTAGGGTTAGGGTTAGGGGACGGGGACGGTTTAGGGTCCAGGTGAGGGTACGGCAACGCTTTAGGGGGAGCGTGCATGTGAGGTCGCGGGTTAGTGTTAGCGTACGGCTTAGGATTAGGGGACGGGTGAGGGTCAGGCTTCGGGGAAGGGTTAGGGTTAGGGTTCGGGCTAGGGTTAGGGTTAGGGTTAGGGGACGGGGACGGTTTAGGGTCCAGGTGAGGGTACGGCAACGCTTTAGGGGGAGCCTGCGTGTGAGGGCGCGGGTTAGTGTTAGCGTACGGGTTAGGATTAGGGGACGGGTGAGGGTCAGGCTTCGGGGAAGGGTTAGGGTTAGGGTTCGGGCTAGGGTTAGGTTTAGGGGACGGGGACGGTTTAGGGTCCAGGTGAGGGTACGGCAACGCTTTAGGGGGAGCGTGCGTGTGAGGGCGCGGGTTAGTGTTAGCGTACGGGTTAGGATTAGGGGACGGGTGAGGGTATTGCTTCGGGGAAGTGTTAGGGTTAGGGTTCGGGCTAGGGTTAGGGTTAGGGGACGGGGACGGTTTAGGGTCCAGGTGAGGGTACGGCAACGCTTTAGGGGGAGCGTGCGTGTGAGGGCGCGGGTTAGTGTTAGCGTACGGGTTAGGATTAGGGGACGGGTGAGTGTCAGGCTTCGGGGAAGGGTTAGGGTTAGGGTTCGGGCTAGGGTTAGGGTTAGGGGACGGGGATGGTTTAGGGTCCAGGTGAGGGTACGGCAACGCTTTAGGGGGAGCGTGCGTGTGAGGGCGCGGGTTAGTGTTAGCGTACGGGTTAGGATTAGGGGACGGGTGAGGGTCAGGCTCTGGGGAAGGGTTAGGGTTAGGGTTCGGGCTAGGGTTAGGGTTAGGGGACGGGGACGGTTTAGGGTCCAGGTGAGGGTACGGCAACGCTTTAGGGGGAGTGTGCGTGTGAGGGCGCGGGTTAGTGTTAGCGTACGGGTTAGGATTAGGGGACGGGTGAGGGTCAGGCTTCGGGGAAGGGTTAGGGTTAGGGTTCGGGCTAGGGTTAGGGTTAGGGGACGGGGACGGTTTAGGGTCCAGGTGAGGGTACGGCAACGCTTTAGGGGGAGCGTGCGTGTGAGGGCGCGGGTTAGTGTTAGCGTACGGGTTAGGATTAGGGGACGGGTGAGTGTCAGGCTTCGGAGATGGGTTAGGGTTAGGGTTCGGGCTAGGGTTAGGGTTAGGGGACGGGGACGGTTTAGGGTCCAGGTGAGGGTACGGCAACGCTTTAGGGGGAGCATGCGTGTGAGGGCGCGGGTTAGTGTTAGCGTACGGGTTAGGATTAGGGGACGGGTGAGGGTCAGGCTTCGGGGAAGGGTTAGGGTTAGGGTTCGGGCTAGGGTTAGGGTTAGGGGACGGGGACGGTTTAGGGTCCAGGTGAGGGTACGGCAACGCTTTAGGGGGAGCGTGCGTGTGAGGGCGCGGGTTAGTGTTAGCGTACGGGTTAGGATTAGGGGACGGGTGAGGGTCAGGCTTCGGGGAAGGGTTAGGGTTAGGGTTCGGGCTAGGGTTAGGGTTAGGTGACGGGGACGGTTTAGGGTCCAGGTGAGGGTACGGCAACGCTTTAGGGGGAGCGTGCGTGTGAGGGCGCGGGTTAGTGTTAGCGTACGGGTTAGGATTAGGGGACGGGTGAGGGTCAGGCTTCGGGGAAGTGTTAGGGTTAGGTTTCCGGCTAGGGTTAGGGTTAGGGGACGGGGAGGGTTTAGGGTCCAGGTGAGGGTACGGCAACGCTTTAGGGGGAGCGTGCGTGTGAGGGCGCGGGTTAGTGTTAGCGTACTGGTTAGGATTAGGGGACGGGTGAGGGTCAGGCTTCGGGGAAGGGTTAGGGTTAGGGTTCGGGCTAGGGTTAGGGTTAGGGGACGGGGACGGTTTAGGGTCCAGGTGAGGGTTCGGCAACGCTTTAGGGCGAGCGTGCGTGTGAGGGCGTGGGTTAGTGTTAGCGTACGGGTTAGGATTAGGGGACGGTGAGGGTCAGGCTTCGGGGAAGGGTTAGGGTTAGTATTCGGGCTAGGGTTAGGGTTAGGGGACGGGGACGGTTTAGGGTCCAGGTGAGGGTACGGCAACGCTTTAGGGGGAGCGTGCGTGTGAGGGCGCGGGTTAGTGTTAGCGTACGGGTTAGGATTAGGGGACGGGTGAGGGTCAGGCTTCGGGGAAGGGTTAGGGTTAGGGTTCGGGCTAGGGTTAGGGTTAGGGGACGGGGACGGTTTAGGGTCCAGGTGAGGGTACGGCAACGCTTTAGGGCGAGCGTGCGTGTGAGGGCGTGGGTTAGTGTTAGCGTACGGGTTAGGATTAGGGGACGGGTGAGGGTCAGGCTTTGGGGAAGGGTTAGTGTTAGGGTTCGGGCTATGTTTAGGGTTAGGGGACGGGGAGGGTTTAGGGTCCAGGTGAGGGTACGGCAACGCTTTAGGGGGAGCGTGCGTGTGAGGGCGTGGGTTAGTGTTAGCGTACGGGTTAGGATTAGGGGACGGGTGAGGGTCAGGCTTCGGGGAAGGGTTAGGGTTAGGGTTCGGGCTAGGGTTAGGGTTAGGGTTAGGGGACGGTTTAGGGTCCAGGTGAGGGTACGGCAACGCTTTAGGGGGAGCGTGCGTGTGAGGGTGCGGGTTAGTGTTAGCGTACGGGTTAGGATTAGGGGACGGGTGAGGGTCAGGCTTCGGGGAAGGGTTAGGGTTAGGGTTCGGGCTAGGGTTAGGGTTAGGTGACGGGGACGGTTTAGGGTCCAGGTGAGGGTACGGCAACGCTTTAGGGGGAGCGTGCGTGTGAGGGCGCGGGTTAGTGTTAGCGTACGGGTTAGGATTAGGGGACGGGTGAGGGTCAGGCTTCGGGGAAGTGTTAGGGTTAGGTTTCGGGCTAGGGTTAGGGTTAGGGGACGGGGAGGGTTTAGGGTCCAGGTGAGGGTACGGCAACGCTTTAGGGGGAGCGTGCGTGTGAGGGCGCGGGTTAGTGTTAGCGTACGGGTTAGGATTAGGGGACGGGTGAGGGTCAGGCTTCGGGGAAGGGTTAGGGTTAGGGTTCGGGCTAGGGTTAGGGTTAGGGGACGGGGACGGTTTAGGGTCCAGGTGAGGGTACGGCAACGCTTTAGGGGGAGCGTGCGTGTGAGGGCGTGGGTTATTGTTAGCGTACGGGTTAGGATTAGGGGACGGGTGAGGGTCAGGCTTCGGGGAAGGGTTAGGGTTAGGGTTCGGGCTAGGGTTAGGGTTAGGGGACGGGGACGGTTTAGGGTCCAGGTGAGGGTACGGCAACGCTTTAGGGGGAGCGTGCGTGTGAGGGCGCGGGTTAGTGTTAGCGTACGGGTTAGGATTAGGGGACGGGTGAGGGTCAGGCTTCGGGGAAGGGTTAGGGTTAGGGTTCGGGCTAGGGTTAGGGTTAGGGGACGGGGACGGTTTAGGGTCCAGGTGAGGGTACGGCAACGCTTTAGGGGGAGCGTGCGTTTGAGGGCGCGGGTTAGTGTTAGCGTACGGGTTAGGATTAGGGGACGGGTGAGGGTCAGGCTTCGGGGAAGGGTTAGGGTTAGGGTTCGGGCTAGGGTTAGGGTTAGGGGACGGGGACGGTTTAGGGTCCAGGTGAGGGTACGGCAACGCTTTAGGGGGCGCGTGCGTGTGAGGGCGCGGGTTAGTGTTAGCGTACGGGTTAGGATTAGGGGACGGGTGAGGGTCAGGCTTCGGGGAAGGGTTAGGGTTAGGGTTCGGGCTAGGGTTAGGGTTAGGGGACGGGGACGGTTTAGGGTCCAGGTGAGGGTACGGCAACGCTTTAGGGGGAGCGTGCGTTTGAGGGCGCGGGTTAGTGTTAGCGTACGGGTTAGGATTAGGGGACGGGTGAGGGTCAGGCTTCGGGGAAGGGTTAGGGTTAGGGTTCGGGCTAGGGTTAGGGTTAGGGGACGGGGACGGTTTAGGGTCCAGGTGAGGGTACGGCAACGCTTTAGAGGGAGCGTGCGTGTGAGGGCGCGGGTTAGTGTTAGCGTACGGGTTAGGATTATGTGACGGGTGAGGGTCAGGCTTCGGGGAAGGGTTAGGGTTAGGGTTCGGGCTAGGGTTAGGGTTAGGGGACGGGGACGGTTTAGGGTCCAGGTGAGGGTACGGCAACGCTTTAGGGGGAGCGTGCGTGTGAGGGC
Organism: Delphinus delphis; assembly: GCF_949987515.2. Classification (NCBI taxonomy): domain Eukaryota; kingdom Metazoa; phylum Chordata; class Mammalia; order Artiodactyla; family Delphinidae; genus Delphinus; species Delphinus delphis. Next base: position 77,871 of record NW_027193076.1, read on the forward strand.
GCGGGTTAGTGTTAGCGTACGGGTTAGGATTAGGGGACGGGTGAGGGTCAGGTTTCGGGGAAGGGTTAGGGTTAGGGTTCGGGCTAGGGTTAGGGTTAGGGGTCGGGGACGGTTTAGGGTCCAGGTGAGGGTACGGCAACGCTTTAGGGGGAGCGTGCGTGTGAGGGCGCGGGTTAGTGTTAGCGTACGGGTTAGGATTAGGGGACGGGTGAGGGTCAGGCTTCGGGGAAGGGTTAGGGTTAGGGTTCGGGCTAGGGTTAGGGTTAGGGTTAGGGGACGGGGAAGGTTTAGGGTCCAGGTGAGGGTACGGCAACGCTTTAGGGGGAGCGTGCGTGTGAGGGCGTGGGTTAGTGTTAGCGTACGGGTTAGGATTAGGGGACGGGTGAGGGTCAGGCTTCGGGGAAGGGTTAGGGTTAGGGTTCGGGCTAGGGTTAGGGTTAGGGTTAGGGGACGGGGAAGGTTTAGGGTCCAGGTGAGGGTACGGCAACGCTTTAGGGGGAGCGTGCGTGTGAGGGCGCGGATTAGTGTTAGCGTACGGGTTAGGATTAGGGGACGGGTGAGGGTCAGGCTTCGGGGAAGGGTTAGGGTTAGGGTTCGGGCTAGGGTTAGGGTTAGGGGATGGGGACGGTTTAGGGTCCAGGTGAGGGTACGGCAACGCTTTAGGGGGAGCGTGCGTGTGAGGGCGCGGGTTAGTGTTAGCGTACGGGTTAGGATTAGGGGACGGGTGAGTGTCAGGCTTCGGGGAAGGGTTAGGGTTAGGGTTCGGGCTAGGGTTAGGGTTAGGGGACGGGGACGGTTTAGGGTCCAGGTGAGGGTACGGCAACGCTTTAGGGGGAGCGTGCGTGTGAGGGCGCGGGTTAGTGTTAGCGTACGGGTTAGGATTAGGGGACGGGTGAGGGTCAGGCTTCGGGGAAGGGTTAGGGTTAGGGTTCGGGCTAGGGTTAGGGTTAGGGGACGGGGAGGGTTTAGGGTCCAGGTGAGGGTACGGCAACGCTTTAGGGGGAGCGTGCGTGTGAGGGCGCGGGTTAGTGTTAGCGTACTGGTTAGGATTAGGGGACGGGTGAGGGTCAGGCTTCGGGGAAGGGTTAGGGTTAGGGTTCGGGCTAGGGTTAGGGTTAGGGGACGGGGACGGTTTAGGGTCCAGGTGAGGGTACGGCAACGCTTTAGGGGGAGCGTGCGTGTGAGGGCGCGGGTTAGTGTTAGCGTACTGGTTAGGATTAGGGGACGGGTGAGGGTCAGGCTTCGGGGAAGGGTTAGGGTTAGGGTTCGGGCTAGGGTTAGGGTTAGGGGACGGGGACGGTTTAGGGTCCAGGTGAGGGTACGGCAACGCTTTAGGGGGAGCGTGCGTGTGAGGGCGTGGGTTAGTGTTAGCGTACTGGTTAGGATTAGGGGACGGGTGAGGGTCAGGCTTCGGGGAAGGGTTAGGGTTAGGGTTCGGGCTAGGGTTAGGGTTAGGGGACGGGGACGGTTTAGGGTCCAGGTGAGGGCACGGCAACGCTTTAGGGGGAGCGTGCGTGTGAGGGCGCGGGTTAGTGTTAGCGTACTGGTTAGGATTAGGGGACGGGTGAGGGTCAGGCTTCGGGGAAGGGTTAGTGTTAGGGTTCGGGCTAGGGTTAGGGTTAGGGGACGGGGACGGTTTAGGGTCCAGGTGAGGGTACGGCAACGCTTTAGGGGGAGCGTGCGTGTGAGGGCGTGGGTTAGTGTTAGCGTACTGGTTAGGATTAGGGGACGGGTGAGGGTCAGGCTTCGGGGAAGGGTTAGGGTTAGGGTTCGGGCTAGGGTTAGGGTTAGGGGACGGGGACGGTTTAGGGTCCAGGTGAGGGTACGGCAACGCTTTAGGGGGAGCGTGCGTGTGAGGGCGTGGGTTAGTGTTAGCGTACGGGTTAGGATTAGGGGACGGGTGAGGGTCAGGCTTCGGGGAAGGGTTAGGGTTAGGGTTCGGGCTAGGGTTAGGGTTAGGGGACGGGGACGGTTTAGGGTCCAGGTGAGGGTACGGCAACGCTTTAGGGGGAGCGTGCGTGTGAGGGCGCGGGTTAGTGTTAGCGTACGGGTTAGGATTAGGGGACGGGTGAGGGTCAGGCTTCGGGGAAGGGTTAGGGTTAGGGTTCGGGCTAGGGTTAGGGTTAGGTGACGGGGACGGTTTAGGGTCCAGGTGAGGGTACGGCAACGCTTTAGGGGGAGCGTGCGTGTGAGGGCGCGGGTTAGTGTTAGCGTACGGGTTAGGATTAGGGGACGGGTGAGGGTCAGGCTTCGGGGAAGTGTTAGGGTTAGGTTTCGGGCTAGGGTTAGGGTTAGGGGACGGGGAGGGTTTAGGGTCCAGGTGAGGGTACGGCAACGCTTTAGGGGGAGCGTGCGTGTGAGGGCGCGGGTTAGTGTTAGCGTACTGGTTAGGATTAGGGGACGGGTGAGGGTCAGGCTTCGGGGAAGGGTTAGGGTTAGGGTTCGGGCTAGGGTTAGGGTTAGGGGACGGGGACGGTTTAGGGTCCAGGTGAGGGTACGGCAACGCTTTAGGGGGAGCGTGCGTGTGAGGGCGCGGGTTAGTGTTAGCGTACGGGTTAGGATTAGGGGACGGGTGAGGGTCAGGCTTCGGGGAAGGGTTAGGGTTAGGGTTCGGGCTAGGGTTAGGGTTAGGTGACGGGGACGGTTTAGGGTCCAGGTGAGGGTACGGCAACGCTTTAGGGGGAGCGTGCGTGTGAGGGCGCGGGTTAGTGTTAGCGTACGGGTTAGGATTAGGGGACGGGTGAGGGTCAGGCTTCGGGGATGTGTTAGGGTTAGGTTTCGGGCTAGGGTTAGGGTTAGGGGACGGGGAGGGTTTAGGGTCCAGGTGAGGGTACGGCAACGCTTTAGGGGGAGCGTGCGTGTGAGGGCGCGGGTTAGTGTTAGCGTACTGGTTAGGATTAGGGGACGGGTGAGGGTCAGGCTTCGGGGAAGGGTTAGGGTTAGGGTTCGGGCTAGGGTTAGGGTTAGGGGACGGGGACGGTTTAGGGTCCAGGTGAGGGTTCGGCAACGCTTTAGGGCGAGCGTGCGTGTGAGGGCGTGGGTTAGTGTTAGCGTACGGGTTAGGATTAGGGGACGGTGAGGGTCAGGCTTCGGGGAAGGGTTAGGGTTAGTGTTCGGGCTAGGGTTAGGGTTAGGGGACGGGGACGGTTTAGGGTCCAGGTGAGGGTACGGCAACGCTTTAGGGGGAGCGTGCGTGTGAGGGCGCGGGTTAGTGTTAGCGTACGGGTTAGGATTAGGGGACGGGTGAGGGTCAGGCTTCGGGGAAGGGTTAGGGTTAGGGTTCGGGCTAGGGTTAGGGTTAGGGGACGGGGACGGTTTAGGGTCCAGGTGAGGGTACGGCAACGCTTTAGGGCGAGCGTGCGTGTGAGGGCGTGGGTTAGTGTTAGCGTACGGGTTAGGATTAGGGGACGGGTGAGGGTCAGGCTTTGGGGAAGGGTTAGTGTTAGGGTTCGGGCTATGGTTAGGGTTAGGGGACGGGGAGGGTTTAGGGTCCAGGTGAGGGTACGGCAACGCTTTAGGGGGAGCGTGCGTGTGAGGGCGCGGGTTAGTGTTAGCGTACTGGTTAGGATTAGGTGACGGGTGAGGGTCAGGCTTCGGGGAAGGGTTAGGGTTAGGGTTCGGGCTAGGGTTAGGGTTAGGGGACGGGGACGGTTTAGGGTCCAGGTGAGGGTACGGCAACGCTTTAGGGGGAGCGTGCGTGTGAGGGCGTGGGTTAGTGTTAGCGTACGGGTTAGGATTAGGGGACGGGTGAGGGTCAGGCTTCGGGGAAGGGTTAGGGTTAGGGTTCGGGCTAGTGTTAGGGTTAGGGTTAGGGGACGGTTTAGGGTCCAGGTGAGGGTACGGCAACGCTTTAGGGGGAGCGTGCGTGTGAGGGTGCGGGTTAGTGTTAGCGTACGGGTTAGGATTAGGGGACGGGTGAGGGTCAGGCTTCGGGGAAGGGTTAGGGTTAGGGTTCGGGCTAGGGTTAGGGTTAGGTGACGGGGACGGTTTAGGGTCCAGGTGAGGGTACGGCAACGCTTTAGGGGGAGCGTGCGTGTGAGGGCGCGGGTTAGTGTTAGCGTACGGGTTAGGATTAGGGGACGGGTGAGGGTCAGGCTTCGGGGAAGTGTTAGGGTTAGGTTTCGGGCTAGGGTTAGGGTTAGGGGACGGGGAGGGTTTAGGGTCCAGGTGAGGGTACGGCAACGCTTTAGGGGGAGCGTGCGTGTGAGGGCGCGGGTTAGTGTTAGCGTACGGGTTAGGATTAGGGGACGGGTGAGGGTCAGGCTTCGGGGAAGGGTTAGGGTTAGGGTTCGGGCTAGGGTTAGGGTTAGGGGACGGGGACGGTTTAGGGTCCAGGTGAGGGTACGGCAACGCTTTAGGGGGAGCGTGCGTGTGAGGGCGTGGCTTAGTGTTAGCGTACGGGTTAGGATTAGGGGACGGGTGAGGGTCAGGCTTCGGGGAAGGGTTAGGGTTTGGGTTCGGGCTAGGGTTAGGGTTAGGGGACGGGGACGGTTTAGGGTCCAGGTGAGGGTACGGCAACGCTTTAGGGCGAGCGTGCGTGTGAGGGCGTGGGTTAGTGTTAGCGTACGGGTTAGGATTAGGGGACGCGTGAGGGTCAGGCTTCGGGGAAGGGTTAGGGTTAGGGTTCGGGCTAGGGTTAGGGTTAGGGGACGGGGACGGTTTAGGGTCCAGGTGAGGGTACGGCAACGCTTTAGGGGGAGCGTGCGTGTGAGGGCGCGGGTTAGTGTTAGCGTACGGGTTAGGATTAGGGGACGGGTGAGGGTCAGGCTTCGGGGAAGGGTTAGGGTTAGGGTTCGGGCTAGGGTTAGGGTTAGGGGACGGGGACGGTTTAGGGTCCAGGTGAGGGTACGGCAACGCTTTAGGGGGAGCGTGCGTGTGAGGGCGCGGGTTAGTGTTAGCGTACGGGTTAGGATTAGGGGACGGGTGAGGGTCAGGCTTCGGGGATGTGTTAGGGTTAGGTTTCGGGCTAGGGTTAGGGTTAGGGGACGGGGAGGGTTTAGGGTCCAGGTGAGGGTACGGCAACGCTTTAGGGGGAGCGTGCGTGTGAGGGCGCGGGTTAGTGTTAGCGTACTGGTTAGGATTAGGGGACGGGTGAGGGTCAGGCTTCGGGGAAGGGTTAGGGTTAGGGTTCGGGCTAGGGTTAGGGTTAGGGGACGGGGACGGTTTAGGGTCCAGGTGAGGGTTCGGCAACGCTTTAGGGCGAGCGTGCGTGTGAGGGCGTGGGTTAGTGTTAGCGTACGGGTTAGGATTAGGGGACGGTGAGGGTCAGGCTTCGGGGAAGGGTTAGGGTTAGTGTTCGGGCTAGGGTTAGGGTTAGGGGACGGGGACGGTTTAGGGTCCAGGTGAGGGTACGGCAACGCTTTAGGGGGAGCGTGCGTGTGAGGGCGCGGGTTAGTGTTAGCGTACGGGTTAGGATTAGGGGACGGGTGAGGGTCAGGCTTCGGGGAAGGGTTAGGGTTAGGGTTCGGGCTAGGGTTAGGGTTAGGGGACGGGGACGGTTTAGGGTCCAGGTGAGGGTACGGCAACGCTTTAGGGCGAGCGTGCGTGTGAGGGCGTGGGTTAGTGTTAGCGTACGGGTTAGGATTAGGGGACGGGTGAGGGTCAGGCTTTGGGGAAGGGTTAGTGTTAGGGTTCGGGCTATGGTTAGGGTTAGGGGACGGGGAGGGTTTAGGGTCCAGGTGAGGGTACGGCAACGCTTTAGGGGGAGCGTGCGTGTGAGGGCGCGGGTTAGTGTTAGCGTACTGGTTAGGATTAGGTGACGGGTGAGGGTCAGGCTTCGGGGAAGGGTTAGGGTTAGGGTTCGGGCTAGGGTTAGGGTTAGGGGACGGGGACGGTTTAGGGTCCAGGTGAGGGTACGGCAACGCTTTAGGGGGAGCGTGCGTGTGAGGGCGTGGGTTAGTGTTAGCGTACGGGTTAGGATTAGGGGACGGGTGAGGGTCAGGCTTCGGGGAAGGGTTAGGGTTAGGGTTCGGGCTAGTGTTAGGGTTAGGGTTAGGGGACGGTTTAGGGTCCAGGTGAGGGTACGGCAACGCTTTAGGGGGAGCGTGCGTGTGAGGGTGCGGGTTAGTGTTAGCGTACGGGTTAGGATTAGGGGACGGGTGAGGGTCAGGCTTCGGGGAAGGGTTAGGGTTAGGGTTCGGGCTAGGGTTAGGGTTAGGTGACGGGGACGGTTTAGGGTCCAGGTGAGGGTACGGCAACGCTTTAGGGGGAGCGTGCGTGTGAGGGCGCGGGTTAGTGTTAGCGTACGGGTTAGGATTAGGGGACGGGTGAGGGTCAGGCTTCGGGGAAGTGTTAGGGTTAGGTTTCGGGCTAGGGTTAGGGTTAGGGGACGGGGAGGGTTTAGGGTCCAGGTGAGGGTACGGCAACGCTTTAGGGGGAGCGTGCGTGTGAGGGCGCGGGTTAGTGTTAGCGTACGGGTTAGGATTAGGGGACGGGTGAGGGTCAGGCTTCGGGGAAGGGTTAGGGTTAGGGTTCGGGCTAGGGTTAGGGTTAGGGGACGGGGACGGTTTAGGGTCCAGGTGAGGGTACGGCAACGCTTTAGGGGGAGCGTGCGTGTGAGGGCGTGGCTTAGTGTTAGCGTACGGGTTAGGATTAGGGGACGGGTGAGGGTCAGGCTTCGGGGAAGGGTTAGGGTTTGGGTTCGGGCTAGGGTTAGGGTTAGGGGACGGGGACGGTTTAGGGTCCAGGTGAGGGTACGGCAACGCTTTAGGGCGAGCGTGCGTGTGAGGGCGTGGGTTAGTGTTAGCGTACGGGTTAGGATTAGGGGACGCGTGAGGGTCAGGCTTCGGGGAAGGGTTAGGGTTAGGGTTCGGGCTAGGGTTAGGGTTAGGGGACGGGGACGGTTTAGGGTCCAGGTGAGGGTACGGCAACGCTTTAGGGGGAGCGTGCGTGTGAGGGCGCGGGTTAGTGTTAGCGTACGGGTTAGGATTAGGGGACGGGTGAGGGTCAGGCTTCGGGGAAGGGTTAGGGTTAGGGTTCGGGCTAGGGTTAGGGTTAGGGGACGGGGACGGTTTAGGGTCCAGGTGAGGGTACGGCAACGCTTTAGGGGGAGCGTGCGTGTGAGGGCGCGGGTTAGTGTTAGCGTACGGGTTAGGATTAGGGGACGGGTGAGGGTCAGGCTTCGGGGAAGGGTTAGGGTTAGGGTTCGGGCTAGGGTTAGGGTTAGGTGACGGGGACGGTTTAGGGTACAGGTGAGGGTACGGCAACGCTTTAGGGGGAGCGTGCGTGTGAGGGCGCGGGTTAGTGTGAGCGTACGGGTTAGGATTAGGGGACGGGTGAGGGTCAGGCTTCGGGGAAGTGTTAGGGTTAGGGTTCGGGCTAGGGTTAGGGTTAGGGGACGGGGACGGTTTAGGGTCCAGGTGAGGGTACGGCAACGCTTTAGGGGGAGCGTGCGTGTGAGGGCGCGGGTTAGTGTTAGCGTACTGGTTAGGATGAGGGGACGGGTGAGGGTCAGGCTTCGGGGAAGGGTTAGGGTTAGGGTTCGGGCTAGGGTTAGGGTTAGGGGACGGGGACGGTTTAGGGTCCAGGTGAGGGTACGGCAACGCTTTAGGGGGAGCGTGCGTGTGAGGGCGCGGGTTAGTGTTAGCGTACGGGTTAGGATTAGGGGACGGGTGAGGGTCAGGCTTCGGGGAAGGGTTAGGGTTAGGGTTCGGGCTAGGGTTAGGGTTAGGGGACGGTTTAGGGTCCAGGTGAGGGTACGGCAACGCTTTAGGGCGAGCGTGCGTGTGAGGGCGTGGGTTAGTGTTAGCGTACGGGTTAGGATTAGGGGACGGTGAGGGTCAGGCTTCGGGGAAGGGTTAGGGTTAGGGTTAGGGCTAGGGTTAGGGTTAGGGGACGGGGACGGTTTAGGGTCCAGGTGAGGGTACGGCAACGCTTTAGGGGGAGCGTGCGTGTGAGGGCGCGGGTTAGTGTTAGCGTACGGGTTAGGATTAGGGGACGGGTGAGGGTCAGGCTTCGGGGAAGGGTTGGGGTTAGGGTTCGGGCTAGGGTTAGGGTTAGGGGACGGGGACGGTTTAGGGTCCAGGTGAGGGTACGGCAACGCTTTAGGGGGAGCGTGCGTGTGAGGGCGCGGGTTAGTGTTAGCGTACGGGTTAGGATTAGGGGACGGGTGAGGCTCAGGCTTCGGGGAAGGGTTAGGGTTAGGGTTCGGGCTAGGGTTAGGGTTAGGGTTAGGGGACGGGGACGGTTTAGGGTCCAGGTGAGGGTACGGCAACGCTTTAGGGGGAGCGTGCCTGTGAGGGCGCGGGTTAGTGTTAGCGTACGGGTTAGGATTAGGGGACGGGTGAGGGTCAGGCTTCGGGGAAGGGTTAGGGTTAGGGTTCGGGCTAGGGTTAGGGTTAGGGGACGGGGACGGTTTAGGGTCCAGGTGAGGGTACGGCAACGCTTTAGGGGGAGCGTGCGTGTGAGGGCGCGGGTTAGTGTTAGCGTACGGGTTAGGATTAGGGGACGGGTGAGGGTATTGCTTCGGGGAAGTGTTAGGGTTAGGGTTCGGGCTAGGGTTAGGGTTAGGGGACGGGGACGGTTTAGGGTCCAGGTGAGGGTACGGCAACGCTTTAGGGGGAGCGTGCGTGTGAGGGCGCGGGTTAGTGTTAGCGTACGGGTTAGGATTAGGGGACGGGTGAGGGTCAGGCTTCGGGGAAGGGTTAGGGTTAGGGTTCGGGCTAGGGTTAGGGTTAGGGGACGGGGACGGTTTAGGGTCCAGGTGAGGGTACGGCAACGCTTTAGGGGGAGCGTGCGTGTGAGGGCGCGGGTTAGTGTTAGCGTACTGGTTAGGATGAGGGGACGGGTGAGGGTCAGGCTTCGGGGAAGGGTTAGGGTTAGGGTTCGGGCTAGGGTTAGGGTTAGGGGACGGGGACGGTTTAGGGTCCAGGTGAGGGTACGGCAACGCTTTAGGGGGAGCGTGCGTGTGAGGGCGCGGGTTAGTGTTAGCGTACGGGTTAGGATTAGGGGACGGGTGAGGGTCAGGCTTCGGGGAAGGGTTAGGGTTAGGGTTCGGGCTAGGGTTAGGGGACGGGGACGGTTTAGGGTCCAGGTGAGGGTACGGCAACGCTTTAGGGCGAGCGTGCGTGTGAGGGCGTGGGTTAGTGTTAGCGTACGGGTTAGGATTAGGGGACGGTGAGGGTCAGGCTTCGGGGAAGGGTTAGGGTTAGGGTTAGGGCTAGGGTTAGGGTTAGGGGACGGGGACGGTTTAGGGTCCAGGTGAGGGTACGGCAACGCTTTAGGGGGAGCGTGCGTGTGAGGGCGCGGGTTAGTGTTAGCGTACGGGTTAGGATTAGGGGACGGGTGAGGGTCAGGCTTCGGGGAAGGGTTGGGGTTAGGGTTCGGGCTAGGGTTAGGGTTAGGGGACGGGGACGGTTTAGGGTCCAGGTGAGGGTACGGCAACGCTTTAGGGGGAGCGTGCGTGTGAGGGCGCGGGTTAGTGTTAGCGTACGGGTTAGGATTAGGGGACGGGTGAGGCTCAGGCTTCGGGGAAGGGTTAGGGTTAGTGTTCGGGCTAGGGTTAGGGTTAGGGTTAGGGGACGGGGACGGTTTAGGGTCCAGGTGAGGGTACGGCAACGCTTTAGGGGGAGCGTGCCTGTGAGGGCGCGGGTTAGTGTTAGCGTACGGGTTAGGATTAGGGGACGGGTGAGGGTCAGGCTTCGGGGAAGGGTTAGGGTTAGGGTTCGGGCTAGGGTTAGGGTTAGGGGACGGGGACAGTTTAGGGTCCAGGTGAGGGTACGGCAACGCTTTAGGGGGAGCGTGCGTGTGAGGGCGCGGGTTAGTGTTAGCGTACGGGTTAGGATTAGGGGACGGGTGAGGGTATTGCTTCGGGGAAGTGTTAGGGTTAGGGTTCGGGCTAGGGTTAGGGTTAGGGGACGGGGACGGTTTAGGGTCCAGGTGAGGGTACGGCAACGCTTTAGGGGGAGCGTGCGTGTGAGGGCGCGGGTTAGTGTTAGCGTACGGGTTAGGATTAGGGGACGGGTGAGGGTCAGGCTTCGGGGAAGGGTTAGGGTTAGGGTTCGGGCTAGGGTTAGGGTTAGGGGACGGGGACGGTTTAGGGTCCAGGTGAGGGTACGGCAACGCTTTAGGGGGAGCGTGCGTGTGAGGGCGCGGGTTAGTGTTAGCGTACGGGTTAGGATTAGGGGACGGGTGAGGGTCAGGCTCTGGGGAAGGGTTAGGGTTAGGGTTCGGGCTAGGGTAAGGGTTAGGGGACGGGGACGGTTTAGGGTCCAGGTGAGGGTACGGCAACGCTTTAGGGGGAGCGTGCGTGTGAGGGCGCGGGTTAGTGTTAGCGTACGGGTTAGGATTAGGGGACGGGTGAGGGTCAGGCTTCGGGGAAGGGTTAGGGTTAGGGTTCGGGCTAGGGTTAGGGTTAGGGGACGGGGACGGTTTAGGGTCCAGGTGAGGGTACGGCAACGCTTTAGGGGGAGCGTGCGTGTGAGGGCGCGGGTTAGTGTTAGCGTACGGGTTAGGATTAGGGGACGGGTGAGGGTCAGGCTTCGGGGAAGGGTTAGGGTTAGGGTTCGGGCTAGGGTTAGGGTTAGGGGACGGGGAGGGTTTAGGGTCCAGGTGAGGGTACGGCAACGCTTTAGGGGGAGCGTGCGTATGAGGGCGCGGGTTAGTGTTAGCGTACGGGTTAGGATTAGGGGACGGGTGAGGGTCAGGCTTCGTGGAAGTGTTAGGGTTAGGGTTCGGGCTAGGGTTAGGGTTAGGGGACGGGGAGGGTTTAGGGTCCAGGTGAGGGTACGGCAACGCTTTAGGGGGAGCGTGCATGTGAGGGCGCGGGTTAGTGTTAGCGTACTGGTTAGGATTAGAGCACGGGTGAGGGTCAGGCTTCGGGGAAGGGTTAGGGTTAGGGTTCGGGCTAGGGTTAGGGTTAGGGGACGGGGACGGTTTAGGGTCCAGGTGAGGGTACGGCAACGCTTTAGGGGGAGCGTGCGTGTGAGGGCGCGGGTTAGTGTTAGCGTACGGGTTAGGATTAGGGGACGGGTGAGGGTCAAGCTTCGGGGAAGGGTTAGGGTTAGGGTTCGGGCTAGGGTTAGGGTTAGGGGACGGGGATGGTTTAGGGTCCAGGTGAGGGTACGGCAACGCTTTAGGGCGAGTGTGCGTGTGAGGGCGTGGGTTAGTGTTAGCGTACAGGTTAGGATTAGG